>NC_051177.1:223614431-223711709 GCF_013339695.2 Rhipicephalus sanguineus
TGTCTAGAATTGAGACACTCGCAATGTCAGTGGGAGCAGACGAACGCGAAAGAGCATCGGCATCGGCATGCTTCTCGCCTGAGCGCTAGATAACCCGGATGTCGTACTCTTGGAGCCGCCGAGCTCATTGTGCCAAGCGGCCGGAGGGATCTTTGAGGCAGGACAACCAGCAAAGTGCGTGATGATCGGTAACGACATCGACGGGTAGACCGCACAGGTAAGGCCGAAATTTTCTAATGGCCCAGATGATCGCTAGGCATTCCTTTTCAGTTACTGAATAATTGGCTTCAGGTCTTCTGAGTGTGCGACTCGCGCACGCAACAACGTAGTGTTGGTAGCTGGGCTTTCGTTGGGAGGGGAGTGCGCCAAGATCGACACTGCCAGCATTCGTGTGGATTTCTGTAGGAGCACTTGGATCGAAATGACGCAGTATGGGTGGTGTTGTCAGCAGTTGACGTAGCGTCACAAACACATGATCGCAAGTCGGATACCACGCGGATAGATAGGGGTCTCCCTGAAGCACTACTCTCAGAGGTGCCATAATTGAGGCGAAATTGCGAATGAAGCGGCAGAAGTATGAGCAAAGCCCAATTAAACTACGCAACACTTTTAAATACGCGGCCCTCGGGAACTCTTTAACACGATGTAGCTTAGCGGGATCCTTCGACATGTCCGAGAACGGTCAGCTTGCGTGACCGAAAGTGACATTTCTTTAAGTTTAGTTGGAGGCCAGCTTCAGCGACACATCGTAAAACCTGGCCAAGCGACGAACGTGCGTGGGGAAGTCTGGCGCAAATACCACCACATCATCCATGTAGCACAAGCATGCGTTCCATTTCAGGCCTCGCAGAATAGTGTCCACCATGCGCTCAAATGTCGCGGGCGCATTGTAAGGCCTAATGGCATTCCAATAAATTCGCATAAGCCATCCGGTATGACAAATGCAGTTTTTGGCCTATCATCTGTATCCATAGGCACTTGCCCATAACCAAAGCGTAGATCGAGGGAGGAAAAGAATTCTGCACCTTGTAAGCAGTCTAGAGCGTCATCGATCCGGAGCGAGGGAGAAACATCATTTCGCGTTATCTTGTTTAGACGACGAAAATCTACGCAAAAGCGTATCGTGCCACTCTTCTTTTTAACTAAAGCAACTGGTGATGGCCAAGGGCTGTTTGACGGTTGAACGACGCCGCGCTTTAGCATGCCACCTAGTTGTTCATCACTGACGCAGCATTCAGTCGGCGATACACGGTACGGTCGCTGCCACAGTGGTGGGTGATTACCTGTGTCGATCCGGTGGCATCAGGGGCGTAGCCAGAAATTTTTTTCGGGGGGGGGGGGTTCAACCATACTTCATGTATGTTCGTGCGTGCGTTTGTATGTGTGCGTGTATATATACGCAAGCAAAACTGAACAATTTCGGGGGGGGGGGTTTGAACCTCCCCCAACCCCCCCCTTGGCTACGCCCCTGGGTGGCATACAGTCGATGTTCGGCCTAGACAAGTACTGTGGCTGTCGAAAGCTGGGCGAAATTTGTCTAGCAGCCATAAAAGGTCAAGGCGTTGCGGCGAGTTTAGACCATCATCAATGACATGGTTGAAAATGTTGCCGGCCGATGTGCCAGTCAGAGGACTACAGAAGACGGCGTTCACTTCTGATGAACCATCAGGAACGACCAAAGTAGTGGTGCTTTCGCAAGGTTCAATTGTGCCGATACTTTCACCTCGAGCCAATGTAATGGGGAATGGGGATAGATTGCCCACAGGTGCGTCGATCGCACCACCTTGAAGGGTAAGCAGAGTGGTTGGGCGCGGTGAGAGGTGGCGATGAACGAAGGCAGCGGAAGGCGTGAAGAGTGCGGTAGCGTCGAAGGTAGTGGAACATAATACAGGTGCCAAAACTGTACCGTGCGTTGTGATCCGGGTGTCGTCAGCGATAACCACCTTCGCGCAGGAAAGGGGACCGTCGGCAGGTAGAGCACTGTCAAGCGATGCGAAGGCGACTTTTGCGCGGGCGCAATCAATGATGGCTAGGTAACGGGACAGAAGATCCGAACCTAAAATCATCTCGAACCTTGCGGAAGTACAACGAACTCGACTGTGTAGGGCACTCCGTGAAATAGGAATCTGGCATTACGCGCCGCCACAAGCTGAACGAGCTGTGGTGTCGCAGTGTGAAGAAACGAAGTAAAGAAAGGGGGTCGTCACTTTTCCGATTGAGCGGCACAGTTTTTAGGTGATGACAGATATTGCGACACCCGTACCAATGAGGGCGAGAAGAGATACACCTTCGAGAACGGCATTTGGCGGCGAAAGGATAGGGCTTGTACTTTGCGACGATGACGCAGTTCTTGCCTCAGGAACTGCCCCATTTAGTTTTCCGCGTTGGTTGAAGATGCACGTCGACGCATTGGGGAGAGCGAGCGACGACGGGGAGAAGGAGAACGGCGGTGAGGAGCTGGTCGAAGGCTTGCTCGCGGAAGTTGAAACTCGCGGACTGAAACGTAGGAAAACGTGTGGCCGTACTCAGATGCGCTGGGGTTGTCACGTAAATGTGGTGGTCGGCAGCGTCACAGGCGTGCGACGTGGCCGGGTAGGCCGCGCAAAAAGCAGATTGGCCGATTGTCGTATGCGTGCCGGGCATTGGCTACTCGATGAACTGGAGGTCGTGGCGGCATGTGGGCGTAAGCAGGAGTAGAGAACGGAGGCGGCGCGCGGAACGTCTGTGGTCGTGGTCGTGCTGCTGCTTCGGCGTACGTCAGTGGTGTGGTGACTGGTTTGAAGTTAAGGAGCGAATAAGACACGGACGAAGATAAGGAACACACAGACGGAGCGCCACTTCCAACATAGATTTATTTCGAAAGAGCACAGAATACTACTTACACACCACGCGCGCCGTAATCGTGAAATATATCTATGTTGAAAGGGTCGCTGCGTGTGTGTGTTCCTTATCTTCGTCCGTGTCTTATTCGCGCCTTAAACTTCAAATATGTTAAACCAACTAGCCCAGTCTGCCATTCTTACATGTGGTGACTGGTGGCGCCAGCTCTGGTGAACGAACCTCAGACACTAGGAATCGTATGATGTTTTGTAGTGTGGGACTGAGCGGCGTACTTCGCTCGGGAAGGCTGGGGATGAACGAGAGCTGGCGAGCAACTTCTTCGCGCACAAAAGCTTTGATCTGCGAGAGAAGGTCGGGATCTTGCGAGGGAGTTTCCTGAACGATTCCTGATGTGGGACAGGGCGGCGAGTGACCAGGCGTTGTCGGCGGAGCTCGTCATAGCTTTGGCACAGCTCAGTAGCTTAGGCGACAGTACCTGGGCTCTTTGAAATCAGCGTCTGGAATGCGTATTCGTCTATGCCCTTCAAGATATGCTTGATTCCGTCCGCCTCGGCCTCGGTCGCATCGACGCGTTTGCACAGGTCGTTGACTTTCTCAATATAACTGGTAAAGTTCTCGCCAGGTTGTTGAGATCGCGAACGCAGGCGCTGTTACACGCGAAGCTTTCGAACAGTAGGACGGCCGAAGACTTCGATGAACTTAGTCTTGAACGCTATCCAGGTTGGAACGTCGGTTTGGCGGTTCCGAAGCCGTAAGTGAGCAACGCCGGGTAGGTAAATACCGACGATGGCCAGTTTTATGGCGTCGTCCCATTTGTTGAGGACACTCACGAGCAGGGTGTCGGAACGAAATGTTTTAGGGGCGAAGCTCCTTTGGGTGTGGGTCTGTCTCTCCTCTGTAGTATGTGGTAGTGGTAGGTAGCCACCTCTAGTTCTTGGAGTGTTCACTAGATGGCGCTGCCGTAGCCACCTCTGCTTCTCAGAAAGATCCCTAGATGGCGCGGAGGCGCTCGCTTCGTTGCAGATGCGTGTTCTTGTCCCCCCCCCCTTTCTCGCCTCGCGAGGACGACGCAGGCAGCGTCTGCTAGCGAGTTTCTTGACTGAAAAAACTGACTGCTCGCGCTGCACAACCGTTCACTGACCACCCCGTATATATAGCCACTGGATTTTGACCTCCAAGGTAGTGCCTGTGTCAGATTTCTTCTGTGCGTGATTAAACAATAAAAATTCACAGCGTACATGTAAAATTAAAGTGAGCTGCAAGTCACCATCACTCTCATCGACCCTTTAGTATAAACACGCCCGATCTCACGTCGTTGATGCTGTACTGGGTAGAATTCACGGATGATTCACATTGGCGCGTGTCATTGGTGGAAGGCAATCATCCGATTTAGTGCGGCGACGTACGCTAGGGGGACTGTTGTAATAAAATCCGCTCGCTGTTGGCGCGGTTTCACTTTCGCTCGGAGTATTCACGGTTTACCGATGATTTCCTCCGGAGCTTCACCCCACTCATCATCATTCACCCCGTGGATATGCTGTGGAATTTTTTCGTTTCGGTTTTAGTTTCGCTCCATTGCAAAAAGTTCCGTTCCGTTTCTGTTCCGTAACGAAAAAAAATGTGCCGTAACGGTTCGTAACGGTAGTTTATTGAAAAATGTGAAGTTAAGGTAATTATTAAAAATATTGGATTATTGATATAGTTACCTGCCAGTCCTCTTAAGAAAGTGGGACAGGCGTAAAACAGGTTCTATCCCACGTTCTTCAGAGGAGCGGAAGTAACTGTACCACGAATTCCTACAAAGTACCACAAACCAGTATACCCTTCAAAGTCATAGTATTTTCTCAAGAGTCAATTACGACTTCTTTTAGCGGGCTCAATGCTTTGTGTCAAGGGAGTGAGCACGATCTCGGAAGCAGCACGTCATTGAGTGTACTCTCTGATGTGCGAGACGCCTCTTCTGATAAAAAAATATCAGGCCTCCACGGAACACGCAGCACAGACACAGTGAAAGCTGGAATAGCGGCCTTTCTAGAACCCGTTTTAGACTCTCTTGGGGCAACTAATACAAGTGCACATGCAAGGTACCCACTACGCCACAAATCATCGTAATTTTTATGAAGTAGCGTTGCGCAATTCGCATTGTGTGACGCCAGGTTGCGATTTCACTGTTCTGCTGCGCTACATTACCTAGAATCAACCTAGAAATTTATCATTTCATTTTTCCTTACTTCACGCGATAGTGGTCACGGACACCGGCGGCGGCGGACAACTATGACGCCAAAATCGGCTGTTATGATCTCATAACAGCTTTCCCTGTAACAAACTTCAGCGCCAACAATGCACACTCCACGGTGACAGGCTCGCAAAAGTTTACTTGCGTTAATGTAAACATCTCTAGTTGCCACTGTTTTCGTTTTTCGCAAAATGTCAACATATCTTTGCTTTGGAATTGCTGCCTGAGGTACGCGCTAATACTGGGTGGGTTCCAGTACTCACCGTAGACGGCTAAATAGACAGCAAAGTGGACAGCGGCCATCTTACGTCCCATTCTAATTCTCACGTAGCCGGCAAAATAGGCAACTTTGAGAGGACGGCATCGGATACGAAAACATTGCATGCTACTTTGCTGTCCAAACAACATGGCGGCTCAGCGAAATCTTCGGATAGCTCAGATCTAGCCGGTATGGTTGTCTGCTCACAAGCAGACGCTTTTTCAGGGGCTCAATGTGAGCAAAGTTCAATTTTTCATAGATTCGAACACGAAAGAAGTTCAAGAAATAACAATTACGTTTGCTTTCCTTAACTTTTTCTTCTGGACGTGAGGAGGCGTCACGTCGTGTAGACGTAATGCAGATGCGTTCCATTTCTCGAACAACATGGGCTCGCTGCTGTCTTCTAAGCTGTCAGCGTAGACTGTCTACAATGCTGTCCAGAATTGTAACACAGCCACTGTACCCTCAGATATGCATAATTGCTCACGTTGCTTGTCCTCAGTTCTTCCGGATTGCCAAGTGTTCCCGTGAACCGAAAAACGATTTTAAAAATTTTGGTTTCACTCCGGAACGAAACAACAGATAAAGCTTCGGTTACGTTTTCGTTCCGGTCAAAAATATCTGTTTTTGTTTTTCGTTTTTGGTTTTCGTTCCATCCCGACACACTGCTCACGAGTTCATGGGCAGACAGCCAGTCGTAGACGTCATGGTCATCAGTGCCACTGTATATTGGAGGATCCCGCTGACCGACCGAGCCGGAGCATGCCGTGGCCTAGGCAGCAGGAAGCAGGGTCATGGCGCGAGGTACAGTCCGGCAGCACAACTCCAGGATTTTAAAGGCGAAGCATTTCTTAGCGAACATCGGGCATTTTGGCTGTTTCTATCTACGTATCCATCTAGCCGCCTACGTTTGGGCGCTCTCCTGGTCGTCTCCATAACTTCTAATATACCAAAATTCGCAAAGCAGGGGACCATTGTATGACCACCACGACTCACTGGTCACGACATGAATAACGCAAAATACCTGCCGCATACGCCATGAAACCCTTTCTCTCGGTCACGTGTGGCACATACCCGTAGAGCAGAGTTAATGTTATGCGGGTATGTGCAATAGGTGATAGAGTCTCAACCAACAGAGTAACCGCCAACACACACATTGACACGCAAGGAAAATGATAATAATCGTTGGTGTTTTGTGTCCGAAAACCACGATGATACGAGAGACGCCGTAGAGAAGGGCTCCAGAAATTCTGACTATCGGGTATTCTTTAACGTCTACCGAAATCCCACAAAATACGGGCATCTAGCATTTTGACTCAATCGAAATGCGACTGCCGCGGTAGGGATCGAACCCGCGACCTTCCGGTCAGCAGCCGATCACCTTAACCGCTACACCACCACTGCGGACGCAAGGAAATTGAGGAAGTTGAGACAGAACACCCTTAGAAGACGCTCAACTGCCATCAACTCGTCCACGTGGTCCGCAACGTGCAACACGTGGATTACGCAAAAACCGGCGTCAATGCTTCCTACAATAAGTCCGCTGAGAGAACCAGGCCTCTCATCATTCTCGGTGACTTCAACATTGATTTATCAAGACCTAAAAACTTTGGTCCTTATACTGCGCCAAAGACGGATTGGATGTGAACAGGGCATCGAAAGATCTTACTGTCACGTCCACGACAGGAGGCATCATACATCATTTCATCGTAAGAGGCATCCATGATTTCCACCAGCTGCACTATATCTCGCACGCCACTACACTAGCCTCCTCATAACCGCGATCACGAACGTATCCGATTAACAAGTCCGGTCCAGCTGCTGGTGCTCACTGATCACGGTGATGATGACCTTGTTCAAGATCTGTCAAGAACCCCTTCCACACAAACGCATGGTTTCGTGAAACGTGCGCGCGTCATCCGTCATAACGGACGAGTATAAGCATTACAACTGTAACTGGGACTGTACCGTACGTGCAGTGTGCTGGCCTGCGCGAGCCACTCGGCTGTGTATATTTCTAGAGAAACTTTCCTGAATGAAGCTTAGTTGCGAGTTAAGTCTGTCCTGTGCATCTGTGTTCCTTCTTTGTCCTGTTCGGATTCGCGCTATTTAGTATTGAAGAATATAAGCATTACATATCAACTTACCGCGTGTGGTGTTGGTAACACCCACGTTGCTGGTGCCATCATTACGCAACTGTGAACAACTGGTAATATAATAGATATGCGAGTCTTCAACATATGAGTGTGCGTATATCATATTTCTCTAGCGTCATTCCGTAAGGTTTCGCTCAATGTAAAAAATTACGCCATAGTCACAATCCCGCGCATGCTTCGCATAACATCGATTCCCACGGTACGTGGGATCAGCCAAATGTCTTTTAGGAGACCTAGCAACCTCCACCAACAATAACGCAGAGCAGAGACAGGGCCTCGACAAAAGAAACTGTAATATGAGACAGTATGAATATATATATATATATATATATATATATATATATATATATATATATATATATATATATATATATATATATATATATATATATATGGACCCATGAGTCCATTACCATAGATGACTGAAGACAAGGGTGCACGTACTAAACGCGGTGCATCAACGTATCTGATATTTCTGCTGGTGCGCCAGCCTTCGTCAGAATGAAGAGGTCATTCTCACGAAAGCTTATACGAAACGGACCCGCCGCGGTGGTCTAGTGATTATGGCGCTCGACTGCTGACCCGAAGGTCGCGGGATCGAATCCCGGCCGCGGCGGCTGCATTTACTATGGGGGCCAAAACGTTTGAGGCCCATGTGCTAAGATTTAGGTGCACGTTAAAGAACCCCGGGTGGTCGAAATTTCCGGAGCCCTCCACCACAGCGTCTCTCATAATCAAGTCGTAGTTTTGTGACGTTAAACCCGAGCTATTATTAGTATTATCACTTATATGAAACGTTAATGAACCACATTTTGCACGTACATCCTTATTTCAATAACATGTTATGGCGAGATGTCGAAAAACAGATGTATTTACAATACATAAACGATACGTCCTGATAGGCTAGTTGGTGAGCCATATTTTATGAAGCAGCGTGCAACAGACACAATCATACACGCACAAAATTGACGCAAACACAAGCACTGGCTTCTGTTTGGCTTGAGTTTGCGTCGTTTTTACCTGTGCGCTATTGCGTCTTTTGTGCGCTTCATGAAAAATACACGAGCACCATGGTCGGGTCAGAATAACGGATATGGCAACACAGGAACCAACCCATCCTAAATGGCACATAACATTACCCGCAGTCGGCGTGAAAGCATCGACTCCGTGCACCCGCAAAAATATGGTAGTGAGAATATTCACTTTACAGATGAATCAGCGGTGCGCGGTTTATGATAATGCTTCAGACGGGACTCCGTGACCTCTGTCGCTAGGGGGGGTGGGGGGGTGGGGGGTTGGATGGATGAGGGAGTAAAAAATGGTGCAGTTTCATAAGTCACGTCGGTAACTTCGCGGCATGCACGGTATGGGCCAGCGTAGGGAATGTAGGAGCTTTTCGGAAAGCCCGAAACGGTCAACAAAGGAGGACAAGAGATGCACGAAGCAAGCGGAGTCGGTGTTTGTGTGACAGCTATCATACCGAGATTTTTCGCCCGCCTGCGACTCGGATAACCAAACGCGCCCAACTTGACGTGCATGGTCTGCGCGCGTAATAGCTTCTTGAGCATACTCAGAAGGCTGCATCGTTGCGTTCATAGGAAACGTTGTATTTCGGCCAAATAATAGTAAGAAAGGCGAACAACCAGCGGTCTCGCGGCGGGACGTGTTATACGCGAATGTGACAAAAGGCAATGCTGTATCGCAATCTCGGTGGTCGTCTGGCACGTACTATCGCGTTCAGTATGAACTACACCACGGGAGCGCGTGGCCAAGCATACTTTGAGGTTCTGCAGTGGCGCCGATCGTGACATGTTTCCGAGTTATCAGGGGACGACTTGGATGTCCCTGCGAGTGAGTCCGCATCGCCTCGACTTGCTTCCACGCTCGCCCTCGTTTTGCCCTGCGGTGATATCGGTTTCGCAAATGATAACTTCCAGTACTGAAGATTATAGCGCACGAAAAAAGACGGACAAAGAAAGACGCGACACACACAGGCGCTAACTTGTAACAATTTATTGCGAAAGCAATTATATGGACAGTCTCGGCTGCTTTTTGTCCGTCCCCGTCGCCGCCGTCATGCACCGTATATGTATTTATTTCGAAAACAGGGAACCACATATTGTAATAGGATTCTTGAGAATGAGGAAGAGACAAGACTACGTTGCCTCGAAGACAGTAACTTTCTCCAGAAAAAAAGGCGAGGCTGTTTTCTGCTTTTTTTCGCTTTATGGAGAAACTCACGAACATAACACACACAACATCGAACACGAGTAGTAAGACGACACTTTACAACCTATCAAATCAAAGAAGACACGAACAAGTTGAGTCCTAGCGTGAATGAAACAGTCTCAGCGGTGAGTTCTATACGCCAACGCGGGACACGCCGACGCGGGACACGCCGACGTGGAAGATATGTCAGCACGAGACTGCCGTTGTAGCAGGAGTTCGGTGAAGAGCAGGGCAACGCTCAAGTGGATGCATCGACGGAGATGTCGTGGAACAAAGACCGTGGGCGTCAAAGTCACGCAGTCTTCTGCTCGAACGCGTGGACAAGGGACCACAACCAAACACTGGAGCCTACACCCGACGGTGTTACTGGTGGCTGCGGTAGCTCCTGGTTGGCTCCATGGACTCGCCGTCGAAGTTGAGGCAAAGCGAAGCAGTTCACTCCGACCCTTGAGCTCTGCCAGGCACTCGGGACCACGGTGTTTGAAGTACAGGTGGAACGACGCAGCACCGGCGCCATGCGCTCGCTGCGTCGAACTTCGGTTCCTCCGCGCCGTCACGCCGCGAGATGGCAGGAGCAGTCAAGAGGCTCACAGCGGCGCGCGCCGGCCTCTCTTCCGACAAAGCCACGGTGACGAAGTAGTTGTCGCCACATTGCTTCCTCATTTAATTCTTTTTGTGCGATGGCAGGTCATGCTATTCGAGTGAGAAAGCCGTGAAATGGGCAAAAAGTGTTTTGTGCCGTGGTGAAACTCTGTACAAGACCTGCACTGAAAAGTCGATTTTTCTGCACACCGAGATGCGGAACGCCTGAATGTTTGGCGCCATGCGATTCCGCGCAAGGACCGCGTGCTGCAGTCGACTGATTACGTGTGCGAGAAGCACTTCGAGCCGAGGTACATAACGAAGACGTGGGAAGCAGTGTACAAAGGGCACGTTCTTGTGAGCGCATCACGAAAGGCGGCTCTGGCTAATGACGCCGTGCCGACGAAGTATTGAGTTCGTTTTGAGTTATCGTCTTGAGTTCATCCACGCCGTGAGTTGGCCCGTTTTTTTTTTTAACACCTACGTGCGTGTGCAGTCTTTCTCTCTCCGTGCGAAAGCTACGCTTGTTAACAATGAGAATATCTGGGGTTTTACGTGCTGAAACCACGTTATGATTATGAGGCACGCCGTAGCAGAGCTCCACAAATTTCTGCAATGTGGTGTTATTTAACATGCACTGACATCGTAGAGTACACGGGTCTCTAGCATGCCGCCTCCATCAAAAGGCGACAGCCGCGGCTGGGATCGAACTAGGGAACTTCGGTCAGCAGCCGAGTACCGTAACCGGTGTACCATCGCGGTTGACTGGCTACGCTCGTTGCGATCGACGTGTTCCTTGAAGGACGAAGTAGTAACGCTGTCTTCGGGTGACTATGCGAGACATAAACAGTGAAATATATTCCTCAGTTGGCAACAGAGAAGAATCGGAAACATATATCCACCATTCATAATGTCTCCCCTTCTCGCAGTGCTAAACCAGGATGCTTTTTCATATCCTTCGTCGGTGCCTCAAACTTAGCTGCTGGCATTCGCTAAAATTCAGTATTTTATGCACGACCAGCTAAAAAGTCGTATTCGTGACACATTTTTATCCGCGATCAACGACCGCAAATTACTTCGAATGTTCGCGACAGCAAAGACAGTGTGCATTTTCTGTTGCGGTATTTTTTCTAACTATCTAAACTATACTTCTACAAATAGAACTAATTTTTGTCATATTTCAGCGTGACGTCACTGTCATATCGCTAATTGTCCTAATGAGGAAAGCATATGTTGAATTTGCCACCGCCAACCTTCGCGGTGGCAAATTCACCATATTCAACAGGTAGCGGCTGTATCGCCCAAATTTCGATTTATTCGAAGCTATTATTTGTTTATTTATTTTTGCTCTCGTTATAGCGCGAACGCACAGTTTTTTATTCATTTCGAGGGGCGGTCGCGGCTCCGAAGCGACCACGCCTGATACCGCTCTTGAGCCACCAGTAGTGTAGCACCATCTAGGGCCCTGTGAACAAGACGCCACAAACCGCGGACAGAAGTTCGCCGCTTCCGGTGGCGCCGTCGGTCCACCTATAATACTTCTAACACCGCGCTCGGGACTACACCTGACGGTGACGCTGACGACCAGCCTCCACGCTCCTTCCGCTCGATCGAACGCTATCGTCGCAACCGCCTCGCACACACGCGCACGCCTCTCGCGCCCACCTTCAGCTACGTCATTCGGCCCGCCAATTCTTTTCCACTCGTGGCCTCGTGGCACAGCCCATCGTCATCTTCGACTTCGCGCAAGTATTGCCGCTGCACTTCTTCGCGTGTCACTCTGTCCATGTCGGTTGCGTCACACCACACACGATACTCGCGCACTTCTACCATCACACAAGTCCCCCTTTTAAAAGTTTTGTGCCCTAGAAGAAAACTTCAGCTAACTACACCACAAGTCTCACCATCCAATGTACAGTTCAAGGTGACAACACAACAGTGAACTACATTCACATGTCAGTATTTTTTTTTCACTTGCAGTCTTGAAGTACACCTCAATGTGCAACAAAACGAAACTATCGCTCATATCTAAATGCGACTCATGTAGTCTGCTCCAACGTTCTTTGCTCCTTTGATGTAGTTAACAGTGAACGTGTACTCCTGTAACAACAGGCTCCAGCGGAGTACTCTGCTGTTCAAATACCTCGCTTTTCTGTAGATACTCTAGCGGCTAATGGTGAGTTTGTACATTCAAGTGCCTACCATAAAGATAAACGTGAAACCTTTGTATCGCCCATACGAGCGCTAAGCATTCTCGCTCAATGGTTGAACAACGAGTCTCGTGAGGTAGAAGCTGTTTGCTAGCATACGCTACATGATGTAGGATCTCGTCATGCTCTTGTATTAACACAGCATGATCTTGCTCTTGCATTAACACGTTAACCTCTGAAGCGTCTGTTAAAGCCGTGTTGTACGGAACGGCATTCCAAGGAACGACGTTCCAGGAACTAGTTCCTTTTAGGGGTGAAGCTCTTTAAGCCGTGGGTCATGCGTCCCCATGTAGTAGCCACCTCTCGTTTAGTTCGTGGAGTGTCCGCTAGATGGCGGTACTTGTATATGATGAAAACACGGCTCAAGGCCGGCTAGATAACTGAGGACGACGAAGTGGGAAGCTCGAGCAGCAACCACGATTTCTCTGAGGAAGACGACGCTCGGGTCTTCGGTTCTTCGGACGAGTTCAAGGCCGGCTAGACAACTGAGGACGACGAAGTGGGAAGCTCGAGCAGCAACCACGATTTCTCTGAGGAATACGACGCTCGGGTCTTCGGTTCTTCGGACTCCAACGCCTGATGCTCACCACCCCTTCACGAAGCGGTTCGGCCAGTCCGATCCCGCAACCCGTTCCTGCAGTGGATACTCCTGTCCACCGCTACAGTCGCCGACTGCGAGGCCTTAGTCCCGAGGCCATCCCTCTGGAACTTCTCCAGCCAAGCCCTACATCAGGAGAAATGGCCACCGCCGGCGCTTCACAGGTGACTGTTGAGCAGCCGATGCGAGAAAGTTTGATGTTTAACATTTCTCACGTGTTTACTTTAGTGGGGCGAATTACTCGTATTCACGGTTTACCGGTGATGCCCTCCGGAGCTTCGCCCCACTCATCATCATTCACCCCGTGGATATGCTGTAATTTTTAACACGAAAGTGTTTTATGCCGGGGTCCACCAAGACTTCAGTGACGTATTTCCGTCACGGAAATGACGTCGAAAAAATATACACAATCAGTTGGCAAAGAAAAAAAGGTACCGTCAACGGGCATCGAACCCACGACCGCTGGGTCCGCAACAACAGAGGCCGGGCACGCTATCCACTGCGCCACGGTCACAGACTATGGAGGCTTTACGAACGCGTCTTTTATATCTACCACTCTCCCGGTCGGCTGGGTGGTGTTGACCTCTGGGAGTGGTAAGGTAATGTAATTCGTCATTGCTATGGCCTCTGCGACTAGCACCTGCAACGCGTTTACGCGTCCGTCCCATTCGGCGCGTTTTGAATAAAAGTTGAATTTTGTCACTGCCTTAACCCACCGCGAGGTGGCGACCTTTGCCCAAGCGTCGTAAAAGCGTCGGCCTTTCTCAGCATCACGCTAATACAAATAAAAAAGAGCTCTGCGGGGCACGCCTGTCTCACCTGGCTGTAACAGCGCGTTCCACGCTCACGCGCTCGCCCCGAGAAAAATCGCGGCCGGGCCACCGGGGCGGCACGACGCGCTTTGCGTCCGGCCGTGGTGTTCAATCACATTTTAACATGCCGCGGGATGGCGACCAAGTTCTGCGTCCAATATGCGACGCTTTTCTGGCTATCACACCTCGTTCTCTGATTACGCTTTTACCGTTAACTACTGCAGCTACCACAAGGGTTTGTTTAATCATTTAACACGGACGTTAGTCGTCGGGATGGAGACGTTCCACCAATCATCAAAGTGGGTGCATACACGTTAAACGGCGCCATTGGCTGCCAGACATCGATATACATTGTGCAAACTCTCTTATATCAATGTACAGTAAGCATTCAGTAACTTCTGTAAGGGTGCACGCTTTACTTTCGTGTTATTCCGATTCCTATGACGGAGGGATCAACCGTGTTTTTTTTTTTGAAGAAACGGAGGAACGCCACCGTTCCATTGAGGATCTGTGTAACTGTAACGGCAACTCGTTAAGTTTACGTAGGAATGGCATAGGGAACGGCGTTGCTTTTGTAAACGTTCCTCGGCATTGGACAGGCGCCCGCACACAGCACATCATGCAGAACAGGGTGGATGGGCGACCGCGTGAGGCGCAAGAATCTAAGATGTAGGATCTCGTCATTCTCTTGCATTAACACAGCACCAACGTTAACCTCTGAAGCGTCTGTTCACAGTAGTGTTGTACGGAACGGCGTTCCAAGAAACGACGTTCCAGGAACTAGTTCCTCTTTGGAGGAACGGAGGAACGCCACCGTTTCATTGAGGATCTGTGGAAATGTAACGGTAACTCGTTACGTTTATGTAGGAACCGCATAGGAAACGGCGTTCCTTCTGTGAACGTTCCTCGGCATTGAACAGCTGCCCGCACACAGCACATCATGCAGAACAGGGTGGTTGGGCGACCGCGTGAGGTGCAAGAATCTACCGCTCGCCTGTCACTTGACCATGTGTCACGAGTTCCTCGTCTTCTAGACCCATGCGCCTTCCCAACTCTTCTAAATCTGCCCTGCTCATCTTTTCTCTCTATTTCTGAACACCAATAGAATGTCACAAACGGAAAAAGAGAGAAATTGATAGAAAATGGAACAAAACATGAAAGAGATAGAGAAGGTTAACAGGACTATGGGCCGCTTAATAAACAGTAACGATGCATAGATGTAAGTTCAGAATGAAAAGACCGTTCACCGTTCCGTACACGTAGTCCCACAGAAGAGACGCAGTAGTGCAGGCGGCGATGCCGGAAGATGCGGGACGCAGGCTCGGCTTGGATGAAGGCGTCGCTCGGAGAGACAGTGGCGTCGGGCGAGTCGCGGTCAGCGACCTTTCAGCGTTCGTCCACCAACGCTTGGAGAGGGAGCAGGAGACGTAGGCGTGCCTGGCCAACGCCAGACGTTGAGAAGAGGCCTGGCCAACGCCAGACGATAGAAGAACCTTGGGGTTGTGTCCAGGTGGGAGCCCGCAGCGGCCTCGACGCAGGAACCTGCCGGCCGCCACTCCCGCGCCCTGGTCACGTTCTTCTCTTGGCCACGTCTCAGCCCCGTCTCCTTGCTCTTCCGTTTACACCCGTGGGTCTTTTCTTCTCACTGGCGTGGAAGATCCTCATTGGGGCAAAATGGTCTTGCGTAACTTCACGCGCCCTGTTTGCACGTCGTCTTCTTTGATTTGCCGCCCTGAGAACTCGCGTCCGCACATTCAGTCGTCGTCTTTCTTTTTCTTGCGCCGGTGCACTCGCGCACTTTTTAAAACGCGCACTTCACTCATCACACTATGCTGCATCCTGGTTTTCACCTTATGGCGCCCGCAGGGTGCGCACGGAAGCGCGCGATGTCAAGACCGCCCACGCGCGGCTGGAACAGCTGATTTTTTTTTCTTTTTGTCTGAGCCAGTGTGACAGCAATCACGGCCCGTTCTGGAGTGTAGACACCTTGGAGAACCATGACTTCACATTCGAGAATCATCGAACCCCATTGTAAGCCTGCCGCCAAGAAAAGGCACGCATTTCTTTTTACCTCGCAGACTTTTGTGTTCGGCCAACTCGAAAGTAGCTTTGGGTGTGTGTGTGTGTGGGGGGGGGGGGCTGCGTAATCGAGCGGTTCTGCTACGCGTCCCAGGGGCCTTGTCGGCGTAGGGAAAAGTGGGGGAGCCGATTTACCGTAGTCGAGGCGCGTGGTTCATCTGGTGTTTGACGCACATGGAACAGAGAGGGAGACATCACATTATTTTTGTCCTTGCTGGGGTCAAGCGAGGCGGGGGCCGGGAGACTAGCCCTACCGGAGCCCCCTTCCTCAGGCAGCGGCCAGACCTTGGGTCTGGGCGGCTTCTGCGGCCAGCCGGATTGCCCACAGTTGTTCACCCGGGCACGAGCTGAGCAGCATAGCCTCTCACTGCTCGGGACAGAGGAGCGAATCGCAACGCCAGATGCCACAAAAAATTAGTGAAGCACCGACGTGCTAACCACCGAAATCCCGCGCGGTGGCCTCCCACTGCGCTTGGATGGTCTTCGGCCCCAACGTAACGGCGGCGAAGTTACACTTCGGTTTTACCTCTTGGGAGTGAGTGCCTTGCCGCGTGCAGAGTACTCTTCCGACGTTCGATTGGTTATTTGGTTTTATGTTCGCGTGCTGCCGACTACGAAGCTTCGGCCTGGTTCCTGAGAATGTTTCGCTCGTCGCATGGTCTTTAGCGACTGGCTCGATCGTCCCTTTAGTATCTTCTGCATGGCGCCTGCCGCTATTCACAAATATGCCTTGTGACACCCGGTTGCGTGGATAGCGGGGAAGAGGACCGAAACGCAGTGACGCGGGTGCTGCAATGGCGCCTGTCCGGTGCCTTCGATGGTTTCGTCTGGGCAGGCGTCGCTTCACCATGCAAGTTATTTCTACGGCTATCGGTCTATAACTTTCGTTATAGTTCAGTTCGACAGCCGCCGCACTGGTAACCACTGTCATGCAATAAACGATACGCGTACATCCAGTGCTACATTCTTCTTGCACCCGCTGAGCCTTCCTTCGCCTCTACGACCACGGTTGATTTGTCCCTATTAGTGTACAACACGGCAGTACCCTCAAGCACCTAATGGAACGGCTCTGCAACGTTGCCAACGAAGTGCTGACGAGAAAACAGGTTCCTCAGTCGGATACCCACATCGAGATGCAACGCTTGCTGAATGCGAACAAGGGACTTTACTAAGTTGCGAATACGTATCCTTGACATTACTTTCTACTCACACTGCTATATTGAATAAGCACTCATTAAACGCCTATGTTCTTTTCGATGTGGTTTCGTGTGCAAGGAACCTATTTATATAGGTGCATGTGTGGGAATTTCTATTTGAATATCTGAAGCGCAGTATTCTGACAGCGCATCTAAAGACTGACGTGGAGAGTGCCCCATGTGTTGCACTTCTAATGAGCACGAAAGTTGCAGTTAGACATATGTCTGTAGTATGGTCAGTGGTCTCCAAAAGGAATTGTCTAGGAGCGTTTCTTTAGATTCATTTTATCTACATATAACCTATTGCTTGTACGACAACGGACAGTAAGCTTATGGGCCTGTAATTTTTCAGGTCCTTGACGTCCCCTTTCTTATGGATCAAGATGATGCTGGCATTCCTCCAAGATTCTGGTATCCTCCCTGTCGAGAGGCACTTCGTATACAGGGTGGCCAGTTTCTCTAGCATAATCTCTCCACCGTCTTTCAACAGGTCTGATGTTACCTGATCCTCACCAGCTGCTTTGCCTCCTTGCATTCCCTTTAGGGCTTTCTTTACTTCTTCTGTCAATACTGGTTACTCCTTCTTACGTTATCATCCTTACTGCCTCGGCTGCTGTACAGATTTCTGTAGAACTCTTCCGCTACCTCTACTATTCCGTCCATATTGTTTGTGACCTTGCCTTCTTTGTCCCTTAATGCGTACATCTGATTTTTGCCTATGCACAGTTTTGTCTTCATAGCTTTGAGGCTTCTTCCGTTCTTTACACCATGCTCAATTCTCTCCATATTATACTTTCTTATGTCGGCTACTTTACGCCTATTGATTAACTTCGAAAGCTCCGCCAGCTCTATTTTGTCTGTTGCATTTGAGGCTTTCATAGCTTGACGTTTCTTAATGAGGTTTTTCGTCTCGTGGGATAGCTTACCAGTGTCCTGTCCAACGACTGTACCCCCGACTTCCACTGCACACTCCTTAATGATACTGGTCAGGTTATCATTTATTGCGTCAACGCTAAGGTCGGTTTCCTCGGTTAAAGCCGCGTACCTGAAGTGAAACTCTGAATTCCTGTACTTTCCCTCTCAGAGCTAGTTCATTATTCGGCTTCTTGCGTATCAGTTTCTGCCATTCCTTCCTCACGTCTAGTTGAATTCTAGATCTTCCCATTCTATGGTCACTGCATCGGATCTTATTAACTACTTCCACATCCTGTACAATGCTCGGGTGGCCGCACATCATGAAGTCTATTTCATTTTTAGTTTCGCCATTAGGACTCCTCTACGTCCACTTACGAGTAGCCCGTTTTCTGTAGAAGGTATTCAAGATGCGTAAATTATTGCGTTCTGCAAACTCTACTAGTAACTCCCCTCTGGCGTTTCTAAGCCGATGCCATATTCTCCAACTGCATGACCTCCAGCCTGCTTCTTGCCTACTTTTTCATTAAAGTCGCCCATCGGTACAGTATACTGTGTCTTTACCTTACTCATTGCTGGTTCTACGTCTTCGTACAAGCGTTCAACCATTTGATCATCATGGCTGGATGTAGGCGCGTAGGCCTGTACCACCTTCATCTTGTACTTCTTATTGAACATAATTACGATACATATCACCCTCTCATTATTGCTGTAGTATTCCTCTATATTGCCAGCTATATTTTTATGAATAAGGAACCCCACTCCTAGTTCTCTTCTGTCAGCTAAGCCACGATAGCGTAGGACGTGTCCGTTGTTCAGCACTGTATAAGCCTCCTGTGGCCTCCTAACCTCACTGAGCCCTATTACATCCCATTTAACAGCCTCTAACTCCTCGAATAGTACAGCTAGATTCGCCTCACTAGATAAAGTTCTAGCGTTATACGTAGCCAAATTCAGATTCGAATGGTGGCCTGTTCGGACCCAGTGATTCTTAGCACCCTCTGCTGCGTCGCAGGTCTGACCGCCGCCTTGGTCAGTTGCTTCGCAGCCGCTGGGGACTGAGGGCCGAGGGTTAATTGGTGTATTCATATGGGAGGTAGTGGCCAAGTACTACACCAGGGTGGCCAATCCTGCTCTGGTGAGGGAGTGCATTGCTGGCTGTGGTCGCCAGTGAGGCTGCACCCCAGGCCTTTTTACACAATTCCATCATCACGCGGATTTTTTATTTTTAATCCGGTTGGGAATTGTCCGGCACCGGGATTCGAACCACGGACCTCTTGCATGCGAAGCTCATGCTCTGCCACTACGCCATCGCTGCAACCGTCCGTTGTCTACAAGCTATTTACAAAAGTAATTGCTAACAGAATTAATACGACATTAGAGTTCAATCAACCGAGGGACCACGCAGGATTTCGCACAGGATTCTCAACAATAGATCATATTGATACTATCAATCAGGTGATAGAGAAATGCCCGGAATACAACCAACCCCTATACATAGCCTTGATAGATTATGAGAAGGCATTTGATTCGGTGGAGACATCAGCAGTCATGCAGGCACTGCGGAATCAAGGCATCGACGAAGCCTATATAAGCATGATGGAAGAAATCTACAGCGGATCCACAGCCACTATAGTCCTCCATAAAGAAAGCGACAGAATCCCAATAAAGAATGGCGTACGGCAGGGAGACACCATCTCTCCAATGTTATTCACCGCGTGTTTACAGGAGGTTTTCAGGGCCCTAGATTGGGAAGAGTTAGGGATAAGAGTTAATGGAGAGTATCTCAGTAACCTGCGATTCGCTGATGACATTGCATTGATGAGTAACGCGGGAGACGAATTACAGCTCATGATTGCTGAACTGGATACGGAAAGCAGAAGAGTAGGTCTGAAAATTATTATGCATAAAACTAAAGTAATCTGGAACAATCTTGGCAGAGAACAGCGCTTTGCGATAGGTGGCGAGACACTGGAAGTTGTAAAGGAGTACGTCTACTTAGGACAGGTAGTAACCGCGGAGCCGAACAATTAGAGTGAAATAACTAGAAAATGCTTGCTCATTCGGCAAGCATTTCCAAATCATGAATGGTAATCTACCACTATCCCTCAAGAGGAAGGTATATAACAGCTGCATCCTTACCGGTACATACCTACGGAGCAGACACCTGGAGACTTACAAAGAGGGTTCAACTTAAACTGAGGACGACGCACCGAGCGATGGAAAGGAAAATGATAGGTGTAATCCTTAAGAGACAGGAAGAGAGCAGAGTGGGTCAGGGAACAAACGGGGGTTAAGGACTTCATAGTTGAAATCAAGAAGAAGAAATGGATATGGGCCGGGCACGTAGCACGTCGGCAGGATAACCGGTGGTCATTAGGTGTAACTGACTAGATTTCAAGAGATGGCAAACGCGTGAGGGGGAGACATAAAATTAGGTGGGTAGATGAGATTAAGAAGTTTGTAGGTATAACGTGGCAGCAGAAAGCACAGGACCGGGTTGATTGGCGGAACATGGGAGAGACCTTTGCCCTGCAGTGGGCGTAGACAGGCTGATGATGAACCTATTGCGGCCGATCTCAAATTCGCAAAATATATGTAGCTCAAGGTTAGCTTTAAATTACTCACTTTATTTCGCCTCAGAGTTATCCGGCACTATATTTTGATTAAAACATCAAATGTAACGTTAATGTAACCACAGGTTCCAATTTTCGAAATGTACCTGGAACGAGTTCCTTTCACGCTAAAAGAACTTGTAACGGGAACTCGTTCCAAAATTGGGAAGGAACGGGGAACTAGCTTTCCTTCCTGTTTTAAAGGAACGTGTACAACACTGGTTCGCAGCACAAACTCTTTATTAACATCGGGAGTTTTCAAAATGGGACGGCTGGCAAACGCATTGCGCAATTTATTAAAAGCCAGGTCCCTTTTATGGTTCCATTCAACTTTATTCTTTTCTTGCTTTTTGGTAGATTGCACTAGTGGCTGAGCTAGCTTTCCATACATCGGTATGAAGTCTGTAGTATCCTGCAAGCCCTAGGAAGGATCGAACCTGTTTTTTGCCTCAGGGCGATTGGCAGCGAGGAGCTTGTCTACTGTTGTCTCCAACGGCTGTACATTGGCACCACCGATTTCGTGGCCTAGAAATACCACGCTGTGAAGTCCAATTTCGCACTTCCGTGCCTTGATGGTAAGGCCAGTCTCACTGATCCTTTCGAATAGCTTGCGCAATGTCGACATATGTTCTTCCCAGGAATCGGTAGCGACGAGAACATCATCTATATAGTGCTGGACTCCCTTCATGTCTCTCAGAAGTATTCTCATGAGGCATGTGAATACGACTGACGCTGTTTTTATGCCAAACGGCATACACGTGAACTGGTACAACCCGGATTCTGTGACAAATGCGGTTTTCGGTTGAGATTCAGCCGCAATGGGAACTTGGCAGTATCCTTTGGATAAATCAAACTTTGAGAAGTACCTTTTTCCCCCTACTTCCGCGAACACCACGTCGGTTCGTGGAATCGGCTCTGCGTCGGCTTCAAGTACATTGTTTATTTTGCTAAAATAGATGCACAGTCTGTATGTGTTGTCTGGCTTCTTCACTACAACCAGTGGAGAGGACGTACGGGGACGTGGGCCTCTCGATGACTCCGAGGCGTAACATTTCTTCTACTTCTTTTTCTAAGGTGTCCTTCAGCGCAAAAGGCAGAGGATACTGTGGAACTTGGATGGATACAGAGGATGTTAAAATCAGTGTGCAATCGACAAGATGCGTCCGTCTAGGCACACCAAGAAAGACATCCTTGAACATCTCCAGGAGGTTCTTGATTTCTTGTCGTTGGACTGGGGAGAGCGTGTCAGCGAATTTGACTTCTGCCAAACTATCATATTGCTGGTTACTGAAGCATGGTATATGCACGTCACAAGCTTCGTCTTCAATGGCGATAAAAGCACAGTTCATGTCCTTTGGCACCATAGTACGCTCAGAGTATTTTTTAGCATGTTAATGTAAAAGAGTTGGACTTTGTTCCCCAGGTCAAGCAAGAAGTCTACGTCGTTCTTCTTGCCGACAACGGGAAACGGTCCTCTCCATTGGAGCAGAAGCTTCTTTTCAGTAGTCGGTAGAAAGAAAAGAGCCTGATCCCCAAACTTTAGATCACGCTTCCTTGTTTTCTTGTTGTAGCATCGACGCTGGTACTCCCTTGATGTTAACAATTTTTTATGGGCCAGGTGCAGGATATCTTCAATGCGTTCGAGTAGATCCAGAACGTACTGGTAAGCTGTCCTTAACTCGCGGTTCACTTCGCCTTGCGTCCACAGCTCTTTCATTATTGACATTGGTCCGCGTACGTATCGGCCATAGATAGCTCGGACGGTGAGAAACCCATACTTGCTTGAGGAACCTCCCGGTATGCAAAAAGGAGGGGAGCTAGATACCGATCCACGATCTAGGTTTTTCATGACACAACTTTCGGGGCATTTGTTTCAGGCTTTCGTTGAAGCGCTCCACTAGACCATTGCACATGGGGTGATAGGGTGTTGTGGTCATCATCTTGGCAGACAAAACCTTCATGGCTTCCTGCATTAACCTAGACGTGAAGCAGGAGCCTCTGTCTGTAAGTATTTCTTCGGGAATTTCAATCTTTGAAAACATTTCAAGAAGTCCATCTGCAACAGCAGGTGTATCAATGGATGGTATCGCGACAGCGTCGGGATATCTTGCCAAAAAATCTATTAGCACCAAGATCTATCGGTTGCCGTTCAACGAAGATGGTTGCATTGGTCCTACTATGCCTACCCCTACCCTCTCAGAGGGCGTATCGATAACAGGCATCTGGCCTAGGGAAGCCTTAGCTAGTCGTCCTTTAAGCACCATTCTTTGGAAGACGTCGCATGATAGAACAAACCGCTTTGTTTCTGCCTGCATTCCCGGCCAATAAAATGTTTCGTGCAAGCGGTCGCTTGTGCGTTTTATTCCTTGATGTCCGGCCAGAGGACTGTCATGGGCTACCTTCAGGACATACGCGCGCAAACACACTGGTAAGACAACTTGCTTGATCTTCTTCCCGTTGCGAAGATAGCACTCTCTACAAAGTAATCCATCTTTCATATTGAACACTTCTCGAGTGTCCCACTTAGTAAGGCGAACCACATCGATTCGTTCAAAACACGAGCTTAGCGATGGATCGTCCCTTTGGGCAGCACGAAGAGCTTCTTTTGTGATGGCAGAGCACCTTGTTCCTACCCCATACTGGCAATTCGATTTTCTGCCTTTCGCTGTTGCCACACTCACGGAACTCAGTACCCCGCAATCTTCGGGTCCTTTCTGAGCGTATTCCTCCTGATCCTCCCTATATGTTCATTCCGGGTCAGGATCGTAAGGTACTCGTACCACGGGTATATTTCCTATAATCACTTCATATAGGGGACGTGCCATACATTTGACAAGGACACGCCCTGTAAAATACTGTGAAGACAGGTGTATCCACGCTTCTGGAAGCTCGTAGGACGTTCGGTCCGCAAGGATGATGATACCGCATCTTCCTGTCAAAGCTGCGTTAGGAACCAAGTTCCGATGCACTATCGCAGTATTGGCACCTGTGTCACGTAGTACGGTTACATTATTTCCGAAAACCCACCCAGCGGATGTTGGCATAGACATCTTCTTCGCTGTGCAGAGTCCCTTCTCTTGCTCGTCGCCCTTAAAACGCCGAGGAACTCCTCCATCGGGTCACTCGTAAGTTCTTCGCTTTCTTGCGTTTGTTCCCGTTTGACTGGAACCACTGCACACGTAACCTGGCCTTTCCCGCTCTTCGTCTTGCAGTCACTGTTCACTTGATGGCCGACTTTCTGACAGACGTGACAAAAGGGCTGCTTGGTTCTCTTTCGGCATGAAGAAGCGTCATGTCCGACGCGGTCACCCAGGAAACATATCTGGGAAGATTTGGACGATTCCTTTCACTGCCTACTCTCCCCTGCTGTAGACTAGATTCCAAACACTTCCCGAAACTGTCCAAGATTACGCTGTTGTTTCGCCTCCATGAAGTGGTCACATTACTCGGACATCTCTTCCAGGGTTTTGCAGCTTCTCTCCTTTAGAAATACTGCGAGTTTGAAGTGGCAGTTTTTCAGAAACTGTTCTGAGACTAAGAGGTCTAGCATGTCCTCGTAGGTTTTTGGCGTCTCCGACATTTCGACCCACCGGTCAAAATAACCCTGCAGACGAACAACAAATTGTTGGCCAGTTTCGAGGTTTTCCGGCTTGCTGGAGCGGAATTTCTCTCCGGTATCCATCGGCAGTAAATCAAAATCTCTGCAATAGGGCCGCCTTTGCCTCGTCATTATCTAAGGAGTCTCCCGGGGACAGCCGACCAAATACTTTCAATGCTTCACCCACCAACAGCATGCTGAGAGCAGTGGCCCACTTGTCCTTAGGCCAATGCTTGCCCCATCGAAAATGCAGCCGCGATGGCCGGGATTCGATCCCGCAACCTTCGGGTCAGCACTCGAGTGCCATAACCACTAGACCACCGTGGCGGGACGGCGCCGTAAGTGAAATGATGTATACCTAAAAATTTCATGAACAGGGAAAGTCTCTGGCGCTTCGACGATTACAGACCTATTTGATTCGGTGCAATCAATGAGGCCACAGTGCTGAGAAGAAAAAGGAAGGCGTGCGCTGTGGAGCGCACGTCCTGTCGTCTTTCTTTCTCCCTGTCTTTGCAGCGCAGTGACTTCGTTGACCGTTTCGACAGGTGGACTTGTCTTCGCCAAGGCAGCGACGGCATGCAAGCGACATTCCCTGATCAAGCATTTGTTGTCCCTTCCGGCTTCCATATTCCCCTGAACTTCTGTCATGTTTGGGCGACGTACATACCACGGCATGTGCTGTACTTATACGCATAAGACTAGCACTTGTCTTACTGTGGGCCCAGTGAGGTAGCTTAGCACGTAGGGTGTTGCATTGCCAAGCTCAAGAGCCCGGGATTGACTGGCGGCCACGGCGGCCGCTCCTCGATGGGGGCGAAATGCCAAGAACACCTGCGGGCTTCGATTTATTCGCTCGTTAAAAAGATGGTCGAAAATTAACGCGCAGTCCCCCGCTGCGGCGTGCCTCGGAATATACCGTTGTTTCTTCATCTTCGCTCTTTGGAGATGTGATGCTATATGGTGCGGTTCTGAATGCGAATGGCATTTATTCTGCTCCATATATTCATTTTAACACGCTGTGTAAACTTGGCTGAGCTCAAGATAGGAGGCCGTGTGGAAGGCCAAGCCTAAACCGTGAGGCCCGGGGGTTTTCCTAAGCACAACTGCATCTTCTAATTCTCGCAAGGTAATTGGGAATCAAAGTTTGCTTCTACATCATCTTCTAATGCCCCTGTCCGCCTCTGGTACACTGGGTGCGGTGCTAGGCTGCAGACCCGAAAGACGTGGCTTCTACGCGGTCGTGGCTGTCGCATTTCGATTACGGCAAAAAACCACCGGTTGGTGCGCGGTAGCTCGTAGCTACTTCGACAACCTCCTCCAAGCTTTATGCATCACTCATCATCGTGCACTTACTAACAGCGATGCTGTTGTAGCTCACCGCAGTTTTTGCGTTGTCACCAGAAAACTCTTTAGGCGGGTCTGTGCCGCCGGAATTGGGCAAGCCCCACTGCCCTGTACAGGAGATGTGAATGGCAAACGGAAACGAACATGTGAAAAAGAGAGACAGAAAGAAAGAGACAAAGAAAGGGAGAGGGGGAAGAAAGCGATAAAAAGAAAGAGGAGGAGAAAAATTATGAGAAATAAAGGGAATGAAGACATAAAAACATAGATCAACAGCAAACACCAGAAAGAGAGAGAACTAAACAGACACAAAAAAAGAGATGTGAAAAACAGAGAGCAAGACAGAAAGAGAGAGAGAGAGAAATAGATAATAAGACAGATAGAAAGACAGAGAAAGAGCAAGAAAAATATAGAAAGAAACTAATACAAAAAAGCGTTAAAAGAAAGAGAGCATGACAGAGAGAGAATGAAAGAGAGAAGTAAAGAGAAATAGAACAAAAAGAGAGACAGGGAAGAAAGAGAAATAGAGACAGAAAGAGCGAGAAAGAGAGAAAAGTAGAGAGAAAGAAACAGATACAAAAAAAAGATATACGAGGAATAGAGAGAAAGAAAGAGACACACGAAAGGCCACACAGCTTCCTTCAGGCTTGGCACCACTAGTGCTAAGCTGCCGTAATCTTTTTTAACCCCTTGAGGTACACGGGACACATACGTCCCCATGACTAGCCATAAGTAAATCAGGTGTCTCTGAAGAACTGCCTCGTCGAGAGGCGTATAACTTGCGCATTTGACTCGTTTAAGTTAGCTTTAGCCGAACCTTATATTTTGGTCGGCATCACTGCCTTACAAATTTCACCAAAAGCGCCCCTTGTGACGCGGGTGGGAAGTCTCTAGTTTTCTTGTGTACCTCAAAGGGTTTAAACACTTCTGTTACGAGGTGCATAGTAGGATAACGAATGTTATTGTTGAGGCCTATGAGATTCCTATAGATTGCAATAAGCGATAGTAGGCAAACTATTGCTCTCTTTCATTGGATCATACCCTGGACACATGTTCGGTTCGGAGATAAGCACCACTGCATGTTCATTTTTGTCTCTGCAATTTCCACTCGTAAGGAGCATATTTATCGAATCGCGCGAAAATAAGATATGTAGTTGAAGTTAGCGCTGTGTTTGTGTTTCTTCCTACGTCCTCGTGAAGTAGCGCTTACTCACTGTATATCATGGATGGTAACCAACTAGCCCGCCAGCGAATATGAGCTACTAAATGCGGCAAAAAAATTTAATAAGGCAGATTGGTTTTGCGTGAGATTGGCATAGATTTCATTATAAACAAGAGAGTTGGTGACTGCGGACTGATGAATTCTGGAAGCGTTTTGTTTATAAATGTTTTTTTAGAAAATATCTCGTTAGAAATAACACCTGGTGTGTGCATCGCTGCAACGTGTGCAGTTTTCAAAGAGCCTTTGATCACAAAACGTGCTAAAGCAAGGCACCTGTGCTCACTTCCGCCTAGAAATGGGACTCGACAGGCACCCGACCATCCGCGTATGTCGAGGGGCAGTTTCTCACTTACCCAGGGCTGCCAAGATGGCGGCTGACCAGAACACCTCGCCGCAGAGCGCCGGGAGGAACAGTAGTCCACCCATGCGGGCTCCGAAGTGCTTTTGGAAAGGGTCCAGCATCGTCTTGTAGCCGGCGTTGCGCATCTTCACCGCGAACAGGCTGCCACCTGCGTTGCACACGGCTGCCTGATTGCCTCTCCCTGAGTACCTACCTTGCGGCGAAGTAGACGAATACTTTTCCATTCTTCTCTTTCTATACATGTGCAATTATCACGAAATGCAAGAGAAAATGAGCTCGAAATACATAACAGTGAATTCTTCAAGGAATGGACTCCATGCCTATTGTTCTCGTTCTCTCGCGCCATTTCAAGCTACTGTAATTACTAGGGACCGGATTGTAGGCAAATGCCTGTTTTGTTCCTATGGCGTCACTTTGATATATGAGCATGAATTAGAGGTTAAGAAGGGCTTTTATAGTGATTTTATAGCGCCTATAGATGCCTAATTTTGGGGTTTGTGCCTAAATGCCTATAAGTGCCTATAAATGCCTATTTTAAATAACGGCGTCTATACGAGCAATATTTAACGTCAAATTTCCCTTTTGAGAGCAGTTTGAAACCGTGTTTCATGTAAACGGGTAATACTGACCTTTTAAAACTCTATGGGGTTCAACGTACCCCTCTAGTTCAACCAACTTCCGGAAAAACAACCTCTAGCAGCAGTGAACCTGAATGGAAGCCCGTCTCAGCCTCTGCAGAGGAATGGGGAGAGGTAAAGGAAGATGAGAATCAGAAAGAAGAGGAGGAGGAGAGTGGCGTCACATTGCCGAGGACGCGGCGGGTGGCTTGTACAGCCGCTGTCCCCAAGGAAGTCAAGAACACCCTTGAAGACCCGGGTGTGGCGGTGTGCAGGGAAGAGGATATTCCCCCTGTGCAGCCGCGGGAAGGTGAAGAACGAATGCAAAACCGTCAAGTGCCGTCAGGGAAAAGGAGGGTTGAGATCAAAATAAATAAAAAATGCGAAGCGCACACGCTGCTTTTGTTTTCTTTGTAATTTAGTTCTGAAAAAGCTGCTCACGAGGTCACATAAGAAAATGTAGTTTTCTATGGGAGTTGTTGCGTGCACTGGGAGTTGTTGCGTGCCCAATGAAGAGCGTTTTACCACAAGAATGTTTCAAATTGGTTCATTATGAGCCGAGAAACCGTGATGCGCGAAGGCGATCTTGATACCCTTGTCACTTGCCCCGTGTAGCCTTCGCAAGCCAAATTCCTTCCCTGCCCTCTTCAGTATCGGAGCCGTAGGATCACATGACGCAGACGCATCAACACGTCATGCGCACGCAAGGTGACGTGCGCATGACGTGCCAGGGCCAGCTGGTGAACGCGATCGGTGTTGTGTCGTTTCGGCATTCGTTTCTGCGAGATGGACCCCTCAGTGCGCGCACTTTTGGGGAGGTTCGCTCGGTTCATGTATCCTTACCGCGATACACCGCATCGCACAGCTGGAACTGCTGTAAGGGACGATGCACCAAAAAGGCGCCAAGCGTTGTCGGGGCTGGCATCGGCACGACGCGGGAATGGCGAGAACACGAACGCATGCGAAATTGAGGCAGATTAGTCTGGCATCTCGCTGCGATTAGAAGTAAAAAAGAAAAAGAAGAAAATTGGCGAAGCTTGCACTAAGCGGCGCAAAGCTCGAAACAGCGATACTGGACAATTCTGAAGACTGATCTGGTTTAATAATAACAATATTTGGCGTTTAATGTCCCAAACGCACGATATGATTATGAGGGACGCCGTAGTGGAGGGCTCCGGAAATTTCGACAACCTGGGGTTCTTTAACCTTTTACTTGCCAATGTTCGAAAATTGGAACATACGAAACCTAATTTTTTATTTCCTCTCCAATATATCGTATGTTAAATATTTTTGTTTTCGCATACTCATTGATGCTTGGCAAAAATGTAGCACTTTTAATTTCTATTATGAACCTACGCAAAATCATTAGATAAATGTTTAAAAAGAGGCATATTTCGCGCTCCTTGACCACCAGATGTTTGTTGCATTATTCCGCAGGAAAACCTAATGTTGTAATGAGCAAAGCAGAACTAAAATATCGGCAAATTGTTCGGGTTTACGCGGCAAAAAAAATAACAAAGATATTCTAGTTTTAAGCTTCGAGACTTTTATGCGGATGCTCCTTTTTTGGGACATTGGCGTTTCACAGTGTCAAAAGCAGCGTAGACGCGCGCGAGCGTTTTGCCTCGTTCTTCTTCTTTTTTGGCTTGTTGATGGCACCCTCTGGGCCTAGTGGCACATCTCTGTACCGACGACTAACGTCCATGATCCCGATTTAACCCTTGCGGCATCTGAAGTTCTTAACATGCACGCGGACACCGCATATGGTGAATCCCGCGTAAAGATGGCAACAAGCACATAATAAACAATGTTACTCGATATGCACTCCTCGAAGTTTCGTGAAACGCGAACAGAAACGCTACGCGCATCGTGTCTTCCCTCTAGCTAGGGCGCCTTCATGTGCGCGCCTCCGTGCCTCCACGGAGGCGCGCACATGAAGGCGCCCTACCTCTAGCCTGGCCGTTAATTCTCACATGACGAGCAGGGAACGCGGTGCGACAGCCAGGCAAGCGTTGGAGAGGTATTTTTCTACATGGATGGATGCTATGAGCGAGGTTTGGGATAAAGCCGCCTCCTCGCGGGGTTAAAGCGTTGACGAAATTACACTTCTATTGGAAACGCGCCGAATGGGACGGTCGTAGCAACGACGCGTTCTTTTTTTTTTCGAGCCTGGTGGCACACATATTACCACCTCATTATAAATGGGACGCTTATAACCTCCATCTATCCAAGAACTGTGTGAAAGGAAAGTGTGAAAGATAAAAGGCGCGTTCATGTAGCCTCCGCAATATGTTTGGCGGTAGCGCAGTGGGCTAAACGCCCGCCCGCCATAGTCGCGGACCGAGAGGTCGACTCCTGTCAACGGTACTTATTATTAGCTTTTTTCTTCGCCATCTGATGGCGTTCATTTTGCGGACGTATTTCCGTGACGGCAATGCGTCATGAAAGTCTTGGTGGACCCCGGCATAAAACACTTTCGTGTTAAAGAAGTCACAGTTTCACCGCAAGGCGAAGCAATGAATGCGACAGCAACAAATTGTAGTGTTACACGCAGTGAGGCTGGCAGCTAACAGTTTTGTATCCGGTCTAGTGTAACTACAAAACGCTGGTGTAAGAGAATACGGCTGCTCCAGGTAGCGATACTCTCCGCATAGCCACTTTGCGTTGAGAGCGCAGCACGTAGAAGGGTATACGAGCCGCCCGCTACGATGGCTTTCGAGATAGCACGCGTGCCAGCGATCGCGACCGCGCCCTTAGATTCAAAGTTCAAAGTTGCTCCTCGCGCGACACCCCCCCCCCCCCCCGCTCGCATCTTCACGTCTTTTAAGGCTCGTTAAAGACTTAGGGTTAACAGCGCTAAAATAACACACGGCGGACAGGAAAAAGACGAGACAAGCGCTGACTTCCAACTAAATTTTTATTGACAAGAATGCTCTAATAATACCCGGGTGAACAGAAAACAATCGATAACAGAAGGTGAAAACATAAGCAAAGATATGAAATAACTATACATCAACTATCACTGGGCCTGCTACGCCGACTCGCGCATCCCAAAAAACAGAGCTCCCTGTCTGGCAATGCAACTGATGGCTTGCTTACGCACGTGGCCCTTTCACGCGCCATCTGAGCTGCCTCAGAGATTATACGCTCATGCTCTTCTTTAATCTTATCCAGAACTGTGGTTCTTTCAAACTGCGGAGCGCACCCACACATGCTCACGTGAAGCGCCAGGAAGCCATCTTTGCCATTACGAACGTTTTTGGCGTGTTCCCGTAAGCGCTCGTTCAGGCATCTGCCCGTCTGGCCCACGTAACACGCGCCGCAGGACAATGGGATCCTGTACACCACGCCCTGCGCACAGTCGACGAACTGCGTCCTCTGCTTGACTACGCACTATTTACTGCGCCTCTTCACGGGGCAGGTCCTATTAGCCAACTGGGCCAATTTGTCTGGAGCACTGAAAACAACTTTCACGTTGAGGCGTTGTCCTATTTTCTTTAGGCGATGTGAAACCGTGCGCATATACGGAATGAGCGCCAACTTTTCCCGCTTCTCCGCTGTGTTGCGCTCTTCGTTACCGTTACTGCCCTTACGTTTTCTCTTTCTGTGCATTGCCTCTGCCACAGAAATAAGCAACTGGCGCGAGTACCCTTCTCTTTCTAGGCGCTTTGACTGTGCCTGGAGACTGGCTTCCAAAACGTGATGGCAGGACCTCTCTAATGCGTTCTGAAAACATGACTGTACTATGGCTCTCTTTACCAGTTTGCTATGTGCCGACGAGAACGGCAAAATAGGCTTCTGCGAACGGGGCTCGATACACCAGCACGTGTGGTGCTCCGAGAATGAAATCTTTAAGTCAAGAAAGCGGGATGCCCTCTCTTTCCGGCGTCTCGTGTGTCACCACGAGAGGACATAGGCAATCGCGAAACGTTTGTGACACCTGCGTGACCTTAGCATGAAAAATATCCAAATCGTAGTTCAAGATTATCAGATAATCGTCCACATAACGAAAAGTTTTTACGACTGATAATTCACCAAGCCTTTCATTCAATGCCCTGTCAAATTTGGCCAACAGCAAGTCACTCAGAAAAGGGGCTATGGATGACCCGATTGAAACACCTTCTTTTTGAATGTACGTCTTATCACTCCATTCAACGAACGTTGACGTAATGTACAAAGATAAGAGGTCTGAGAAACCTTTGGACGACATACACGCGATGTTCTGAAACGCCTGCACTCCTAGACCGTCAATGCATTCTTCCATGCACTTTATCAAACCTTTGTGGGGAAGGGAGTAATGGAGGTCTTTTATACCAATAGAGAAAGCCCTCAACGTGGTGCCTGAGTGCTGCTTCAGAAAGTCAACGACTTCATCAGAGTTCTTTATTCTAAAAGGGTCGTCTACAGGGAACAGCTTCAGCTTATCCTGTAGAAACCGCCCTAGTTCATTCTGCCAGGAATTTCTTTCGGAAACAATTGTCCGAAAAGGCACTCCTTCTTTGTGAGTTTTTGCTGAAAAGAACACGTCTAAGGCCAGCTTATCACTCTTTGCAATTCTTCGCGACAAGCCTGGCAAATCCAAGTCAGAGCACAGATTTTTCGCCCTCAATCTGATTTTGGCAAGATTAACGCCTTCGCACACGCGAAAGACGGACGAAATTGCTTGGTGGGCTTTCTTGAAGTAAAGACCTCTCGACAACACAGCGAACCCTCCCTCTTTGTCTGAAGGTACAAAGCATAGCTCATTCCCTGTGAGGTAAGCGGCAACTTTACCTATAGGTACACCACTGTTAGCGGGCTTACCGCGTAAAAGAAGTCCAGGCCTTCCGAGACACGTCTGTCACTGTCTTGTGGCGGAGCACGGTTCGCTACCTGTCGCACGGTGGCCAGAAGTTCTGTGGGTGTCCGCCTCTTCTCAAACGCGAAGTTGGGGCCTAGACTCAAAGTCTTCGTGACGAAGTCTGGGAGGACTATGCCACCGCACGTGTGAACAACACCTATCGAACCGCTACGGTTCGTTGAAAATTGGGAACGGAGCCTCCGCAATTCACCTGGCCAAAGATAGTCTACCACATAGTCGATGCGGCCTGTGTACTCCCTCCATCTTGTTTTTTTGTGCGCGACGTGATGCTCCTGAAGAAGAGGAAGGTACAGGGCTTCCTTGTACATTCTTGCTTGCCGTAGCCATTCCGCTCTGAGTATCTTGCACACCCTCGTGCCATGGCCATTCGAGGGCTGAAAACCGCCAAAAAGAAGTTTCACATCCGGGGGTAGCTGCTTCGAGCGGATGCAGAAGGTGAAGGCGCGAGCACGACATACAGCGATAGCGATGAGGGCGATCAACACGGAGGGATGAAGAGCGACACATGGAAAGGATATTTTTCATGCTAAAGTCACGCAGGTGTTACAAACGTTTCGCGATTGCCTATGTCCGCTCGTGGTGACACACGAGACGCCGGAAAGAGAGAGCATCCGCTTTCTTGACTTAAAGATTTCATTCTCGGAGCACCACACGTGCTGGTGTTACGAGCCCCATTCGCAGAAGCCTATTTTGCCGTTCTCGTCGGCACATAGCAAACTGGTAAAGAGAGCCATAGTACAGTCATGTTTTCAGAACGCATTAGAGAGGTCCTGCCATCACGTTTTGGAAGCCAGTCTCCTGGCACAGTCAAAGCTCCTAGAAAGAGAAGGGTACCCGCGCCAGTTGCTTATTTCTGTGGCAGAGGCAATGCACAGAAAGAGAAAACGTAAGGGCAGTAACGGTAACGAAGAGCGCAACACAGCGGAGAAGCGGGAAAAGTTGGCGCTCATTCCGTATATGCACACGGTTTCACATCGCCTCAAGAAAATAGGACAACGCCTCAACGTGAAAGTTGTTTTCAGTGCTCCAGACAAATTGGCCCAGTTGGCTAATAGGACCTGCCCCGTGAAGAGGCGCGGTAAACAGTGCGTGGTCAAGAAGAGGACGCAGTTTGTCGACTGTGCGCAGGGCGTGGTGTACAGGATCCCATTGTCCTGCGGCGCGTGTTACGAGGGCCAGACGGGCAGATGCCTGAACGAGCGCTTACGGGAACACGCCAATAACGTTCGTAATGGCAAAGATGGCTTCCTGGCGCTTCACGTGAGCACGTGTGGGGGCGCTCCGCAGTTTGAACTTTCCGCCATAAATAATGGCGGAAAAATAAGGTCATTCTGCCTTAAGAGGCAGAGAGATGGACCGTGAATTTATATTTGTTGGTATAATAACATAGATTTAATCAATGTAGATAAGGTATTAGGCCAACATGAAACAAGGAAGCTTTTTTTTTTTTTTTTTCTTCGAGCCTGGTGGCAGACATGTCACCGCCCCGTTTTAAAGGGGACGCTCATAGCATCCGAACCACAGTTCTGGATAAGATTAAAGAAGAGCATGAGCGTACAATCTGAGGCAGCTCAGATGGCGCGTGAAAGGGCCACGTGCGTAAGCAAGCCATCAGTTGCATTGTCAGACAGGGAGCTCTGTTCTTTGGGATGCGCGAGTCGGCGTAGCAGGCCCAGTGATAGTTGATGTATAGTTATTTCATATCTTTGCTTATGTTTTCACCTTCTGTTATCGATTGTTTTCTGTTCACCTGGGTATATATTAGAGCATTCTTGTCAATAAATGTTCAGTTGGAACTCAGCGCTTGTCTCGTCTTTTTCCTGTCCGCCGTGTGTTATTTTTGCGCTGTTAACCCTAAGTATGCACTACCAACTAGCCCAGTCAGCCACTTTATTCGTTAATGACGGGCGGGGCGTTTCCTGTCTGCTTCGACAGCAGGCCTCCCGAGCGGGGTCCTGTTATTGCATGCACCCGCCGAGCGACGGGAATGGGCCGGCTTGTTTGAACTCTGCTTCAGCCGCGTTTGTCGCCCACGCTCGCGCGCTTTTACCCGCGATAAACATACAATGCGCGGGGGTATCTTGTCAATTTGGACTTCATACCGGAAGGACATGACGGCGACGGCAACGGCAAAAACCCGTCGAGACTGTCCATAGAATTGCTATTGCAATAAAGCGTACGCAGCTTACAGCTGTTATTCCTAATGTAAGAAAGTGGCTCACCGATGGCGAGGCTGATGGCGTAGCCGAAGGGGGCCTGGCACCAGGCGAGCCCATCACCGTAGATCACTTCGGCGGTGCCGTTGATGTACCCTCCGCCCACCCAGGTGGCTGCACGAAACAGTATTCCCTACGAATGCGCAAGCTGTGGCCACTTCCGCTCCCCCATAATGACCAGGCAACGTATTCCGGCATACACGGCACCCGCAGTGATTAGGCTGCGGATGCCGTGTATGTGCTAGGTTGTGGTTAAAACACCTGAAACTTCGTAAAGAAGCGACATACCTGGTTAAAAGTGTGCCTCTTCTCTTTTCTCCCTCCTCCGCCCTCTCCGAGGCTGACGCCGCGTGGGTATTGGCCAGCCGCCGTCACGTGGGACCGCGCGCAGCGTCGGTTTGTTTACAGTCGCTCTCGACTGCAATCTTTGCTCGTGAAGCGTGGACTCGCTGATGCACAGCGCATGTATTCAATGGATACGCACTTGTCATTCCGTGCGCGTTGTGCTGTGAAATACTTTTCACACAAGACCGACGTCGCTGTTGGCTACCATGGGCGCCTGCTGCGCCTTCTGATGTCAGAACAAGTCTAGCCAGGGCAAAAAGCTCCTCATGATACCGTCCGGTAAGCGCAACGAGTTCCGGCGAAGGACTTCGTTGCACATAATAGGAAGGGAGAGCTTTAGGCCGACATTTTCGACTTTACTATGCGAGGTAAGTTGTGAGTCTCTCATACTGTAGATTTGTAAAGCCCGATACCCGCTCTAACGCCGTAGTAGATAGAGCGCGCATCGCACTGCAGTACGTCGCCCTCACTCACGCGCATTTTATTACTGATTCTGCGGGGTCTTTACTTTGTTTTTGTTTCTTTTTCAACAATACGTGATTACGTTTTCTGCTTGACGTGATGCACCGACTGGTTCGAGTTCGCGGTATTGGTTTGTGCGCAGCTAGCATCATGCACGCGGACTGACGATCAAAATGTGATTGCAAAACTTGAGAGATTTGCGCAGCTCTTTTGAATAAACAAACAGTAGGATTTATACTCTCAGTTTCTTTTTCTTCCGTGCTCGTTTAATACAGAGGAAATAGCTTTCCCTGGCTCTTTTACGCTGACCGATCAGCTGGTGGACTTGCGATTCGAAGGTAGCCATGCAAAGCGTGCGTGCCCAACCGAGTCGCAGGGTGCATTGATCGTTTAGCAGCCTCATGTATACGTGCCATTTCGCGCGGAGGTTTACGTGCTATTTCGTGTGAAGGTTTATATCCGCGAGTGGAGGTCTCTCGAAAAAAACCTTTGCGGTGGCACGCTAGTTTTTACACTGGCTTTCTCGTTCATTGGGCGATATAGTTCGTATGTCACATACATCTACAAGGTGCACTTGCGCAATACGGTTGGTGCGTTTACTCACTTAACGATACAACCAATGCCGTCCAAATATATCAACCATAGGTTGGCAAAAAATGTGGAGCTCACTCAGACTCACTCACGAAACATATCTTACCCTCAGGGCTCACTCGGACTCAGACTCACCAAACTTTTCCTCATCTGGACTCACTCGGACTCAGACTCACTATAATTTTTCTGAACCGGACTCACTCGGACTCAGACTCACCAAAGTTTTATTCTCTCGAACTCACTCAGACTCAAACTCACGGCTCGATCTGAGTCTGAGTGAGTCTGAGTGAGTCGACTCATGAGTCCGTTAGCATTTAATTATCCTTTTTCTACCATAATGTCAATGCTCTTTAACGCCAATATTTCGCATAATCGGTGCGCTACTTTGCACCTTTTGATCTCGTACCTTCAAATACGAGTTATGTGAGTTTGCAGTTCAATAAGGACCTTTTTATTGAAAGTCATGACTCACACGAAATATTTATATCAGTAACTTCCCGTGAAAAAGTTTGCGGGGGGAGGTCAAGGCACCTCCCCCCTCTCCCTCCTCAACTCACGCAATAAATATTGAGCTGACGTATGAACGGTAGCGCGTTGAAGTATGCGGGAGTATACGGGAGTATAAACGTGAGCTGACATAGGGCTGATAGTAATGCTAAAGTTGAGCAGATAGGACCATAGGTCGGCAAAAAATGTGGAGCTCACTCAGACTCACTCATGCAATATATTTTGCCCTTAGGGCTCACTCGGACTCAGACTCACCAAAATTTTCCTCAACCAGAATCACTCGGACTCAGACTCACCAAAATTTTTCCCAACCGAACTCACTCGGGCTCACAGTCACAAAAACTTTACTCACCCGGACTCACTCAGACTCAGACTCACGTCTCGATATGAGTCTGAGTGAGTCTGAGTGAGTCAACTCATGAGTGAGTTTGCCGACCTATGATATCAACTATAATTGATGTAAGCCTTCTGGCGCATTATTATTGCAAAAGCATTAGATGCCTCATCAAACGCTAAAACTGACTGTCGGCGACGTCAGCGTCCCGCGTCGGCCGCGTCAATACGAGTGATACAAAATATCATCCCGCGACGACGTCACCAAATGACGTCATCATGACGTCACAGATCGCCAAAATTGGTGACGTCCTGGCAATGTCACTATGACGTCATCATGGCGTCACATATCGTGACGTCACACAATGACATCAGATGACATGGTCGCTTTGCATTGCCTCCGCGATCGTTGCGCCGATCACGGAGGCAATGCAAGACCAGTTGATGTACAGAAAGCTTTCGGAGGGATGCGGCGTAGAACCAATATGTTAACTGAAGAAGCTCAATGAAGATGGCTTTCGCCTTCAGTCGGCTTAAGCGAATGCATAAGGGACCATGTGAGTTTTGCCTAATCGCCTGATTTCCAGGACTAGTTGATCTTGGGCGCACCATGACTTCAGAGACTGCAGTTTCCCTCGTCAGTCAAAATTTACCAATTAAAAAACTACCTTATAAAAAAACTATTAAATTTACCAAAGAAAGGCAAGCACATGCTCTCTGCACATAATGCATACCCTATGCGGCACTACACAGAGCTGTCATAAGCCGGCGTTACGCTCGTTTAGATAATTTTAAAATAAGTTAGTAAACACCAAAATGTGCAGTTAATAAATGTGCATCAGCAACCGGAGAGAAATTCTGTGCTCTAGAAGAAGATACACGAACTTTCCCACGCTGCTCTTTTATGCAGTTTTTTTCATTGGAGTGATTTTCCCGCATTCTATTTGCGAAAAGGCGTAGCCGGTTCTATATAAAAGCGCTGACACCTCCTAAACAAAAATTACTAAAACAAAAAAATCCGGCATATCCCACGCACTGTGGGATTCGATATAATGCGAAGCAGCCAGCAAAGAGCTGTATACATCGCCTTGTTTGTCTATGAGGCAAGTGAAGTGATTCATGCCATGGTGCCTAGTTCACTATATATCGCATGTTTGCCATGCATGCATACATGTACAATCTGGTACATACCATGCTAATGAAACGTATGTTATGGTATATACTATGCCTGTCCTGTCATTTATGTTTATCACACAGTCATGTCATGCCATACCAATTTTGGTATATATCCATTTACCAAAACGGCCGGAAGCGCACCATGAGAGTTTCATGTAAATCATACCGTACATGACATGGATGTCATGATTCGCATGTTAGGACCTGTCATTTATGTTCATCACACAGCCGCGTCGCGCAATACCAATTTTGGTGTGTATCAAGCTAACGAACCGGCCGCGAGCTCTCCATCAGCGTGGCATGTATATCATGCCATACATGACATGCATATCATCATTTTCATGCTACCACCTCTCATTTATGTTCGTCATACAATCACGTCACGCAATACCAATTTTGGTGTATATCAAGCTAGCGAAACGGCCGCCAGTGCACCATGAGCTTGGCATGTAAATGATGCCATACATGATATGCATGCCATAATTTCAACGTTATGACCTGTCACTTATGTTCCTCATACAGTCACGTCACGCAATACCAATTTTCGTGTATATCAAGCTAGCGAAACGGCCACTAGTGCATCATGACCGTGGCATGTATATCATGCCATACATGATATGCATGTCATAATTTCGATGTAACGACCTGTCAGTTATGTTCTTCATACAGTCACATCACACAATGTCAATTTTGGTGTATATCAAGCTAGCGAAACGGCCGCGAGGGCACCATGAGGTGGCATGTAAATCATGCCATACATGATCTGCATGTCATAATTTTCACGTTACGACCTGTCACTTATGTTCGTCATACAGTCACATAACGCAATACCAATTTTGGTGTATATCAAGCTAGCAAAACGGCCGCGAGTGCACCATGAGCGTGGCAGGTAAATCATGTCGACATGACAAGCATGTCATGATTTTAATGTCACCGCGTGTCACTTATGTTCGTCATACAGAAATGCCTCGCCACACCAGGTTTGGTAGAGACCCATTGATTTAAACAGCCGCGAGTGCCCCGAGACAATGTCATGTAAATCATGCTGTACATGACATGGGTGTCGTGAATTGCACGTTAGGACCTGTCAATTATCTTCTTCATGAACTCTTGTTATGCCATACCAAGTTTGGCATATATCAAACTAACGAAACGGCCGCAGGAGCCCCGACACCGGGGCATTTGAACCATGGTGTCCATGACATGCATGTCATGATTTTCATGTTATGACCTGTCATATTTGCTCGTAATGCGGTCACGTTGTGCCATACAAATTTTGGTATACATCCTAATAAGGAAACGGCCAGGAGAGCGCAAAGTCGTATGCGGCTAGATAGATAGATAGATAGATAGATAGATAGATAGATAGATAGATAGATAGATAGATAGATAGATAGATAGATAGATAGATAGATAGATAGATAGATAGATAGATAGATAGATAGATAGATAGATAGATAGATAGATAGATAGATAGATAGATAGATAGATAGATACTCTCAAAGTCGCAGAAGTTCGCTAAGAAATGCTTCGCATTATAAAAAAATATTAAGAGCTAGAGGACTGGTGCGAATGCTTACAACGCGCTGTCTGGCAAGGAAGCACTATATCCGCGAAAGGGCGTCAGCTACGCAGGAGCAAAGTAGGTGGCGCCGCGTTCGGAAAGGGAGTGCGAAGGAGAGGAGACCGAGGAGGAACGAGAGCGGAGAAGGAGAGCGTCGCTAGTTTACGAAGCTTCAGAGGCTTTAGTTGCAGCAGAGCACAGTGATTCTCGGCCCGGGCCCGGTTAGAGCCCGGTACTCATTGATGCTTACCCGCCCGAACCCCGGCGGCCCGGCCCGACCGCCTATCGGACCCGACAGGCGGCCGAGGCAGTAATCTTGGTGGTGTTGCCTAAACATGGAATCGACAGCAAGGCGTTTCAAGTAGCAAATATATATGTTTTGTTGGCGAATGCTTCGCTAAGAAGTTTACTTTAACCTACGGTAATTCCTTGTACAAAATGGCTTCACGGTGGAAGTAGTTGAGCGGGCGTACTAGGTACGATGACTGTTTTTTTTTTCGAAGCGGCATACTGTACGTTTTTTTTCTGCAAATAATGATAATAATTAACCCAGCGTGCGCTGCCGTTTATCGTGAATATGACCAACCAACTAGCCCACAAGTACGTTTTAAGTAATGATGGAAATTGTCAGGAGGATTTTGTAGTAGATATTGTAGCGAAGAAAGTGATTTGCAGCATGACTTCACTTTCAATAGGGAGCGCAATAAAAAGCATAGGGAACAGAGAACAGAACGCTCTATTCACTCAGATTTTTTACTGCGCTCTCTAACAAATTTAGAGCATGCTGTACTAACAAACCCAGCCGTACACCCTTTTGTATTTGTAGGACATGTCTTCATCATAGTAGCCTCTTACCACAACAAGAGATCAAAAAGGAGAAAAGAGAAATTTATGACCTTTATTGTAAATACCCTAACTTAGAAAAAATATTACACCATCTCCCACTAAACGGAACCATGTAGGGATGCGAAGCAGCGCATGATGGGTCGACTTAAAGTTCCGTTCATCACGGGCACCTTGCCCGATGTTAACGTGTCCTTGCAAGTGGAGCACACCATGAATTCACTGTAGTTGCTGTTGCTGTTACTCTTCCCGAACTCTTGTTGGGACGCCACGCGGGTGCATCGCGCGTCTCCAGAATCTCTTTCCCCGACGCCATCGCGTGATTGCTGAGAGTGTAAGGGGGAGAGGCCACAGCGTCTTACCTAGACCCTTAAGGCTATAGTGAATTAGAACATGTGGTGCGAACGGAGGAGCCTGGCAATGCAGCGGCTGAAACCGAGTGCGTCTCCTCGCCGCAGGGATCGCGGCTGCACTTTTTTCTAGCGCTCCGATGCGTTCGCCTATAGTGGACTCACTATGCGTTGCTCTTTTTGTTGCCACCCTGTAGTTATTATTTTTTGGCAAGCGTCCAGTGCTGACAGCACTGCTCGGCCCCGCCTTGAAGAACGGTGAGACGCCGTGAGCTGGTGCACGTGTATCACTGGCGTCTGAATGGTAGCTGCGCCTTAGTCGAAGCAGCTGTAGTGAAATATAAAGAAAAATATAAGATTATGATAATAAATTACAACGATTCCTCTTCACTACAGACGCCGCTTAGACACCGCATTTGTACGCCCTCAACCGAAAGCGGAGAAAGCGTGCATCTTAATGTGTCCGCTGCCGTGACATTGTGTAGTCGCTTTCCAGATGTTAACCTAGTTCGGCGTGGTTCCTCAAGAAACTGCTTAGAAAATCATCTCGCGTGTGTCCATTTGTGAAGTTGCTGCTATGTAGACATAAGGCGCACGATGCAGAAAAGGAAGACGGATTCTCGCTGTTTCGTTTCGGGATGCAAAAGCGGTTTCCCTGGTGCACCTAAGGCGTCTTTGTTCGCTGCCCCCAGAGAAAGTGAACTGAGAGAAAAGTTAGTCGAAGCGAACGGCATGCACGTTCTCTGTTAAACACGTTAGCCAGTTTAATTTAGGCATCCGCAGCAGCTCTGCGGACGCAGCCTGGCAGCCGTTCCCAATGACAGGCTGCATCCACATATATGTAGCGGGCGCTCAACTACAACTACAACGAAGCGGAACGCGGAGAAGTGCACAAAAGAAACGCGCGCAAAAGCCCACAGCAGAAGGGGCGGTGCGACTAGAAAAAGTAGCACTGGCGGCCACCTGGATTTTTCTTCTCCAAGAGGAACGCCTGAACCCTCCCGTTCGCGCCACTAGGAAGTTGGTTCTAGTTCACTATACTTAAGGCCAAACCACTGGCAAGCGCCGGCACGCGATCCACGCGCCTACGCGTCAAATGCGTCGCCTCGCGCCCCGTGGAGGAAAATGGCGCGCAACCACTGGCAAGCGTCGACCGCGTCGATATAGTGTCGACGCCCGCTTTTGGCAGATGCACAGTGTTGCTTGATATATTCGTTTATAACTGTCCATGTACAGCCTAGAACGGTGCGTTATCAATCGAAGCGAACGAGAATGTCGTTAAAATATTGATTGTGCTTCACCCACCACTGTTTTGACTATTTAAGAAGTAATTAACATCGCAATGACCAAAGTAACAACCACGGTATGCACAAGTAATAGACATCGGTGCGTGCGCTGCTCCCGTGAACGTAACTTCGCGTCTGCATCACGGGACACAGCCAACGATCTTTGCGAGATCGCCAACGCTTGTGCGATCGCCTTGTTGACGCCTGTTCACGGCCATGCTATTAGTGCCGAACAGGAATATAATCATCCTGTTCATGAAAATGGCTCTGTTCCTGTTGCTGCTAAAAAAAGCGGACGGGAGCAGCGTCGGCCGCACCGTCGGCTGGCTTGACGTCGTTTCTTGGCACGGACTTTAGTTACGAAAAAAAAGGAAACAGACGTTTGCTGCAAAGTCCAAACGAGCTCTTCTAAAAATTCGCCGCATAACAACTAATGCTTTTTACAATAACAAAAAGACGGCTTTCCCGCGTACCACGGGAGTCACCATGACTAACATTCTAGCTACCTAATATGAATATGAGTTACAGTTTATTAAATGGGCCAACATTGAGAAGTTCGAATCCTGCAGCAAGCATACATACTAACTTAATTTTTTTTTTCAATAGCATGGAAACAAGAAACCAACATTAGCTGGAAACTCTCAGTTACTTATGTCCCCTTCTAGCAACAAAATGCAGGTAACTGTAGCACTGCAAGTATTGCCTGACTCTTGTTTTCTAGCAAATGAATATGCACTGTTCACTACAAAATACGCATCGAGTTCTAGTTAAACAGTCGAACCTCATGCCTTATACACTTCCAGGCAGTGCACAAAACATACTATACCTGCTTATTGTTTACTTGCACAGCGTGATGTTTTGATTAAGAAAGCCATTCAGGTCTATAAAACAAAGAATAATTGACCTATAATTCACTTATACAGCATTTGGTTCATGTAGTGGGATGTGCAAGAATGGTATGATGGTGGTGATGAAATGAGTGGTATGATGGTGTCTCTACATTGATTGCATAATTGTTGCTACGAATGGCTCAGAAAGTAAATTTGCGAGCAGCGCTTTTGGTCAAGATATCATAGGTCCCATCCTGTTCCAGAAGCTTTTAAGCAAAAAAAAACATTCTAAACGCTCTAACAAGCAAAACATGAAGTAGCATCAAGGTTTATAAACCATCAGGCTTCATATACCTACAGAACAAAATTCATTAAAATTATCATGAATACTGCCACGCCCGCTTCATGTTTTATTTTGATGTATTCGGGTTTGACCAGCAAAGACTGTCAGCAACGCTCAGCGCAAACCGCACATCATTGTTCGAGAAGCTTCGCGATAATTGTAGGTCGTTTTGTTAAGACTTCGCGCAAGACGGGAACACTCGAGCTTATTCTAGACCTTGCGCGACAACCAGTGATGACGCTGGAATATTCGGCGTCACATGTATAAATGCCGACGCGCTTCACCGCTTGTCACTTGATCGACGGTCGACGCTCTGTTCGCCGCTGTCAGTGCATTGCTGTAGTTTGAGTTTCAGTTTCCCGGCCACAAGTTCAGCCAAATAAAGAGTTTCATCTCCCACGTGCTGCCTTCGTCGACGTCACGACCACGTGAGAATATGCTGGTGCATCCAGTACATGCTTACACTTCATATTTTACAGCATTTATCGAAGTAATAAACCACACCTGAATCTTAATGATGTGATAGATATCGGTCATAAGATTGCAACCAAGCATTGTGTAGAAGGCTTTCGCACGTGGTCTGCAGTCCAAATATCCTCTATCGCAACAAACCACACCTGGCACTTCATGATGCGACAGATATCGATCATAAGATTGCAAACGAGCACAGTGTAAAAGGCTTTTGCACGTCGTCAGTAGTCAAAATACCCTCCAATATATTAAATCTTGCCTGAAACTTAATGATGCAACAGATATCGGTCATAGCATTGCACCAGAGCACTGTATAGAAGTCTTTGGCCAGTTGTCTAACATGGCTAAACTGAATGTCTTCATATTTCAATTATGCTTAAGTGCATGCATGGTCTAATTTAGTGCATATGCAAAGAACTGAACAGAAATGAAATAGTCCTTGCAATACATCCAAGGATTTGGCGCTTGAAACTATCAAATAATTATTTCACCTGGAATCAGTCTGGAGGAAGAGATAAATATGTACGCAGTTTTGAATGGTCTCACAGGTGTCTGAGGTTGCAGATGAGGCACCGTTTGAATTCCTTCTAAACAAAGAGCAGCACAGCAATATTGCACTTTCATTCCTTCTGCATATACGTGTGGTGACATACTCTTCTCTTTTTACTATCGTGTCACTGAGCACCTCAGATTTCAATGGAGTTGCTTGTCACTTACAAGCTTTTTAGCAAATTAGCTGTCCAGCTGTAAACATAACATGTTATATTTAAGTCAAATGTCAAACGATGGAGAAGCGCCATTGTTTGCATTCTCCCGTCTATGAGTATCAGAATAGACTAGGGAGAATCTGTGTTAGAATAGACAACCTGCAAAACAAGGTATGTGCAACTGGGCATGTGCTAAGGTGTAGTTGCACGGCAGAGAAGCAGACCAAGAGTCAAGAAGTGAAATAACAGGCAACACAAGCAGCACTTTGTCATGCAACTTTCTTTTTCGATCACCACACTCGCGCACGTTCGAGCTTCTATTTTATGCATGAAATGAATGAGACCGCTGACGGCTGAATGTGTCGGCGTCGCTGGTACCCGGCACGAAATCACGTCACACTGCTACCACAAGCGCATGCTTGTTTTGAGCTTGGCAACCCACGCAAACATGTCCAGGAATTCGGGACATCGACAACAAGCGCCATCTGTTGTGTTGGCTGCTAAGTGGCAGCGTCACTCTATGGGAAACGACCTTTAAACATTTATTGTAGTGTAACGCTTCAATATACGCTTAAATAACTTCGTCCATATAATATGGGAGTCATTATGCCACAGTGCGAGAGGTTTTGCTTTATTGCCATTAACTTCCTTTATATAAAAATTTATATAAAAACAATCCGCCCTCACCTGCTGAAATCACTCAAGGGACCCAATCTCGATGATTCAATATTCGTACCTGTGAAATTTGGCGGATGTCGACGAAGTTTCTGAGGTTCGACGGAAACGTTTGTCTAAGGTGCATTGCAGCGAAACCACCTTATAGGGGTGCATACGCTTCATAGTGTTTACGGTTGCCCTAAAACAGGTGAAAATGTCAGTGTTTTTATATAAGCTTCTTTTTCTTGAAGCTGCTAAAGATATGGAGGGTATGAATACTGTGGAGGTCTTAAGTTGATAATTAGCAATGAGAAGTCTTAGGTTAATTAGAGCAGATGGTCAAAAATGAGTATAGCTCCTCGTAATTCAAAGTAAGTAAGAATTCACAAGATATATTGATACGGATACGAATTTCGCTCCACTGGGTGTAAGTAATCAAGGGTACTAATGAATTTACCAATTTACTTAAAACTTATTGGTGAAAGCGGTTAGTATAGAAGGATATGTATATTATATATATATATTTAGAAATAGTATTGCAATACACGCCATTAATATTAGATGGATGTCGCATGCAAGTAACTAGCAGTAGATACTGTTATAGCTAATTAGTAATCAAAGGTATAAGAAATATGGTAATTGTACTCTGCCATTATTAATATTTACACTTTCAGGTAAATAGAAAAGGGGTAAATAAGAATCAACTAATCGGACGATTGCGTTGTAATGTATCACATGGAAGTGGAGACAAAGAGGATCACAGATATAAGAATCTTAGGTTGCTAATTAGTGATTAGGGGTCTTTTAGCTTAATTAGTATGGAAAATTAACACAGTTGACAATGACCCCCAAGAATTCACACTGAGTGAGATTTACTCAGCAACATTATGCACGTTTGCACCCTGACCATATAAGTAATCACCTGTAATGAATTCACCAATTTTAAGGTTATAATAGAAATATTTCAGTATAGAAGGATATGTACATGATATATATATAGGGTATTCAATGTATGAAATTACCATCCCAGATAGATAGTAACATGCAATTATCTTTAGTGATAGTAATCGATAATTAGTAATCAGGGATAATTTTGAGGAAAATCTATAGAACCTAGCAATTAAAGGTATCAAATAAAAGATATGCCAGAGATGACGGTTATAGTTTATTAGTGATCCTCGTAAGCAGTTGCCAAGTGCGGGTATATGGTCAATAAATTAATAGGTCGATAACATTGTAATGCATCAAATGAAAGCATATAGGAAGAGGCTGAATACATTTAAAATGTTTGCTAATTGGCATTTAGGGGCTCTGCAGCGCAATAATATTAATATTTTTTACAGCAGTTATGACGATGCTTTGTACTACTCGCGATGTAGACAAAACACAATCATCATTATGCCGGCGCACTCAGCATAGCTGTGCCTAGTTAAGCCATGTTAATTATAGCCAATTGTAATTAAGTTTACCTGAGCACGGTGAAAACTAATTAGCCAAGCATAATACAGCCAGAAGGCTAATTAGCCCTAATTAATCCGAGTTGAGATTCTAGTGTGCGCAGTCATGCCGAGCTCGGCAAGAGATGTGGAGCGATACCGATAAATTAATTACGAATGAGCCTAATTACGGTTAATTAAGTTAATTAGCTCATTATGTCTAGATTGACTTGTAATGAAAGCTCGTCGAGATGAAGCCTGGAGTATGTATATTAAACAAATTAAGCTCATTAGCGTAATTAGGCTAATTAAGATGTAATTAATGCTAGCTTGACTAGGGATGCAAGTTAAGCTAGACCAGGTTCCAAATGTGCTAATTGGACCTTTTACGCTCATTATTGCATTTAATCGGATTAAGCTAATTAACCTATTTGGTGTTGTGACTGCCGAGCGATACCCAATCAAACCCGATCAACACCTAGTTTATACTCGTGATTACAAATGTGACCCCGTGAACACTTCGTGCATCGGCGTGTGAATGCAGGTGTGTCTAGTCAAGCCAGGACCAGCCAAGTGCCGACCAGCTCTGCTCTAGCCCAGGTTTGCGCGACTCAATGCAAGCTGCGCAATTTTTTTTAATTAGGTCAGCTAAGCAGAATTCACGGTAAGAATATCTTATTAATGTTGATCTACATTCGCACCTTGGTACACAGTGAATTACTAATGAATGGTGACAATGAATTCAACATATGTTCAATTTATGGGTGAAAGCTGTCAGTGTAGGACATCAGTAAAATAGATAGTATCTAATCTATGCAGCTAGAGATCGCAATCTATGCAGTTACAGCACAATGGTGGGTAGTAGAATATCATTCATTATTAGCTGTCATAAATATCATTATTTCGTAATCAATTATAATTATTCGTTTAATATAGATACCATCTATCACCGACAAGTGTCAAGAGAAACGGTTACGGAAGATGACGATTTAAAGCAGTACTGTGTTGAAAACGGCGCGAAAATTGGACGAAGGCTAACGAAAAAACAACACAAGCGCTCGCATATTGATGAGTTATGCAAAACACTGGGTGCAAAAGAGCCTGATGTAAGAGAAAAAAATTGCAGAAGGGTGTCTTCAAGGGCCAGTTGCTACATGTTACTGCACTGAACACCCGCGCGAAAATGGCACGAAGGCTAACGAACAAAGGAACAGCGCTTCTGTTTGTTCCTTAGCCTTGGCCCCGTTTTTGCGCTGTTTGCAACGCAGTAACATGTACCAACTGACCCTTCAAGACACCCTTCTGCAATTTAAAGGAGTAATTAAATCTACTGATAGTTTTAGGAAATTAATAATTAAGTGCAGATATATAATAAAAATAGAGGCATATGATTGCAACGCATCAGATGATAGTCTAAAGAGACAGGGTGAATGCATTGCGAGATTCTTGCTAATGAGCCTTTTCAAGCAATCCGAGAAAGCCCCGCGGGAGCGTGGCGCACTATGGGAAAAGTTTGTACATCGAGCGAGCCGGCTGTTCCGTCGCCCGCGGCTCGTTGGTGCCGTGGGAGCACGAAACGAAAGGAATGTACACGTCGCGGCTTGTTGAATATTCTTACTCGTAAAACACTACACTTATGCAAACGCACCTGCCTGTATATCTACGCATGAAATGTGAAGGGAATAACACAGTCAGTGTAGGTATTGCCGCGCGTATGTATATCGGACGTAGCAGTTAAGCGATATGTGCGTTATCGCGTGCCGATGCCGTCACGATGTTCTGTTGTCAATAATGTGAGCGGAACACCGAATTCGTGTTTAGTGTATGAATACTTGGAAGGTACTAATGCGAATGCGTCGTATTGAAATGCCATAGAATTTTCCACCTCAGCATTTGGTGTCATGAACACTTTTGCGCTTGCTCACTGCGTTTAGCTGTTATGGCGTATTTCAAAGATAATTTCAGTGTTAGAGACTCATCTTGCGCACGACTACACATATCTACGGCATGCATTCACCTGCGAGCAAACACGTGAAAGTACAACCAGCGTTTCTAAAATGCAACATCTGCAGTTAGTATCAACGAAGGCCGCTAGAATCTTATCATTTGTTATATACATGTATATGCGGTGCGAGCGACGCGCACGCGGTCTAATCAGTCTCTCGAGTACTCTCGAGTACTCTGTAAATATCACAACCTCACCTTGCGCTCGTCAACAGTGTCGATGGACGTTGATTCCAAGTGGATGTACGAATTGCATAGACCGCTCCTGGACTTCATCTAGGAAGCCACGTTGTATCGTTTTATTTAATTTTTGCTGCAGGGCTGGGGTCTCAAACACGCGGCCCGGCTCGCACGTGACTGACTTCGTCCCGTCCTTTTATTGGTCATCTCTAGAACGGACGAAGCCTCAAAGGGGTCAAGAGAAAACTGCGCACAGGGAAAAACCGGACGTATGCACTAAGGGATGAGGAAGGCAAAGTCACTGTCAATATGGATAGCAATGTTGGAGTAGCTGAGGAGCTTTACAGATATCTGTACAGTAGCCAGGAGAACGAGGACGATAACGTAAGAAGTATATGAGTAGGCCAGAGGAATCGGACAACCCACCAGTAACGACATGGGAAGTAAAGAAATCCTTAGAGGGAACGCAAAGAGGCAATTGCCGCTGGTTAGGATCAGGTAACATCAGATCTGTTGAAAGACGGTGGACAGATTGTTTTAGAAAAACTGGCTACCATGTATAGAAAGTGTCTCTTGACGATGAAGGTACGAGAATCTTTAATAATTTTAAGATCACCTTAATTCATAACAAAGACGACGTCGAGGGCTTGAAATATTACATGCCGATCTGCTTACTGTCCGTTGTCTAGCAGCGATTTAAAAATATAATAGCTAATACAATTGGGACAACATTAGAATTCAATCAACCAAAGAACCAAGCAGGATTCCGTACAGGCTACTCGACAATAAACACATTCACACTATCAATCAAGTGATAGAGAAATGCGCGGAATATAACCAACCCCTATATATAGCCGTCAGAAATTACGAGAAGGCATTTGATTCGGTTGAGATGGCAGCAGTCATTCAGGCACAACAGAGTCAGGGCATCAACGAACCGTATATAAAAATACTGGGAGAAATCTTAGATTTAGGTGCACGTTAAGGAACCCTTGGTGGTCAATAATTCTGCAGCACTCCAATACGGTGTCCCACATAATCATATCGTGGTTTTGGGACATTAAACGCCACTAGTACTACTACTACTAATAACAATAACAACAATTATTGTTATTATTAATATTGTTGCTATTATTATTATTATTATTATTAGTAGTAGTAGTAGTAGTAGTAGTAGTAGTAGTAGTAGTAGTAGTAGTAGTAGTAGTAGTAGTAAGACGTGAAACTCCTAGGGTGTTGGTTTGTGTAAATGGAATTACCACAAATGAAAGCTTGAAGCATTTATATTCAACCTGTTTTATTGTTTTCTCCACGGTGCATCGCTTTAAACCACACTCGTATTAAGCGTCTAGTCGGGTTGTGGATATCACAACTTGCAATCTCACTGCAAAAAAATATATATACAGAGACCAGGAGGAGCCATTTCTTTACTTGCACACCGCCAAAATACAGACACACTGCGCTGTAGCTTTTCGGATGCGACAGCAGCCCCAGAAGATGGCCTAGCGAATAAAGCAAGCAAGACTAGAGGAATATCATAGCCTTCTCCCTTTATGTCTCGATTTTTTTATCCTGCGGCAAGAGCATGCGTAATTCCGTAGTATCCATGTGCGCATTCACATGGATACTTCCGAATTATTGATAAGCAGATGTTTGTGATGGAACATGCAGAATATTAATTTAGGCAGAACTCTGTGCGTGACACTCCCGCATTAATGATGACGCGTGTGTACGGGGTTGTTTTTCATGTATTATTTATGTTGCCCCCAAGCGGCCTACGTAAACAATAATAATTTAAGGGTCTTTACGTGCCATAACCCCATTTTCATTATCGCCAAGCCGCAGTGGGAGATTCTGTGATAGGTTTAAACACCCGGGGGTCTAGAACGTGCATCTAACAGACCTAAGTAAGCATGTGTTCTTGCATTTCATCCCCGCCGGAATACGACCGCCGTGGCAGGGAATAGAACACGCGACCTCACTTTCACACACAGCGCCACACTTTATCAGCCAATTGCTTCCACGACGTTGGCGGCGTCAACAAAAAATCATCACGTGACGACATCACGTGACGTTATTATGACGTCACACATTCCCAAAATCACGTAATTATGACGGCATGATGACGTCACATGACGTGACTTCATCACATGACATTGTCGCATTGCACTGCCTCTGTGATCGGTTGGCCAATCACGGAGGCAGTGCAAAACCACGTTAGGTGCAGAAAGCTTTTGCACGGGGGTGAAGCAGAACGGACACATCGAATGACGACAAGAAGAAAGCGTTCACCTTCGAGTCGTCTTAGTCTAATGCATGAGGGGCCCAGTGCGTTTTTTTTTTTCTACGAATGATAGGCCTTAGTCTACGAGAAGTACTTCTCGCAAACGTAGTCCCGAGGCATGCGCTTTCGATCTTTCCTTGGTATGGCACGAGCCCACGCTTCCAAGCTCACAGGGTCACTAGGAGCTTTGAAAATCACCAGCCATACAACACTGCTGCCTTAATTATTTATTTATTTATTTGTAGATACTTCAATCCCACATGAGGGATTATAGCAGGGTGGGATGTACAATCATAGGTATTCCTAGGTAAACAAGAACAAAAATAAAAATACGGAAGCAAAGTACAGTTTTCGGAATTACAAAGAAAAGGAAAGACTGAAATACACTATTCACGAATACATGATCAACCATGGCGACAGAATACAATTCAAAATGTACAGGATAATAAATATACCAGAAACAGTCACATACGTAAGTATTGGAAAAACACGGGTGTTAATTAACACAATTCCAAAAAAAACCTATATATATATATACATACACATACATACACACACACACACACACACATATATATATATATATATATATATATATATATATATATATATATATATATATATACACATGCATATACATATGCACACACATACACACACATATATTATGCAGTTAGACACGAGGCAAACATTTCAAGTGATGGCTGTAAAACAACGTCATTAGTTAGGTTGTTCCACTCCCTGACTGTTCTCGGGAAAAATGAATGCGTGAAACAATTATTACGTGTTTGAAAGGGCGTAATAGAGAGACTATGTCGATGCCTTGTCGGATACCCAGAGGAGAAAGACAATAATGTGCTAGTGTCTATCTTATAATGCTTTTTGATTAGCTGATATAAAAATTTGAGGCGAGAAATTCGGTTTCTTTCAGTTATTGGTGGAAGATTAGCTCTCGCTAGTAGTGCACTAACAGATGTGCGACCATAACTATTGTATATAAAACGGGCTGCCTTTCTTTGTATTTTTTCAATCTTGTTTTTGTTAGTCAACGTAAAAGGATCCCATATAACGACTGCATAATCTAGAATGGGTAGAACGGTTGATTTGTACGCCAGCAAGCGCACAGTGGGAGTGGAGTGCTTGAGAGCTCTCCTAAGAAATGAAAGTCTTGTGTTAGCACAAGCTCCAACGTAATCGATGTGCTTATTCCACGTCAGGTTGTTCGTAATGTAAACCCCTAGATACTTGTAGTACTGCACCTCAGCAAGGAATATATTGTTACAGCAATATTGGTACAACAGGGGCTCTTTTTTGTGTGAAATGCGCATAAATACGGTTTTTTCAAAGTTTATGGGCATCTGCCACGTGTCGCACCAAGATTTAACTTTTTGAAATGCGGCATTTAACTTTATTTGGTCATAAGGGTTTTCTACCTCGGAGTAAATAACGCAGTCATCTGCATAGAGTTTTATGTTAACGGGTACGTCATTCACAATGTCATTAATATATAAAAGAAAAAGAAGCGGTCCAAGTACCGATCCCTGGGGGACGCCAGATTCCACAGAAACCCTCTCAGAGCATTTATCTTTAAATACAACAAATTGCTGCCGGCTATGAAGGTAAGATAAAATCCATTTAGTTAACTGCTTGTTTTTGAGCATGTTGTCTAGTTTGAAGATTAATTTTTTGTGAGTAACCTTATCAAATGCCTTTGAAAAATCCATAAAAATTGCATCAGTCTGCACACCTTTATTAATTGCCAATGCAAAATCGTGAACTGTCTGAACTAATTGGGTACAAGTAGAATAACCTTTTCTGAATCCATGTTGAGACGGGGATAGGGCATTATGAGCAGTTAGAAATTCCGAAATATGATTATGAACTATATGCTCGAGCAACTTACAAACTGTTGACAATAGTGATATTGCTTAGCAACCTCTAGTGTTTATTGGCATTACTGTACGATTGAGACGATGGCAATGAGTGATGCGAGGAAACCAAAGAATTTCATCACGTAAGATTTCTGACAAATTCGGTCCGTCGATTCGCAGGCGGATATCGTGTCTACTATGTGTGAAAATAATAAAAAAGTAGGCCATGCCTCCAAGAGGGGGGTCACACTTTCTGCGAGATGTGAGTCGCGCACTGCAGCCCACTGATTTCAGCGTCATTCACTGCAGCACGTGGCTTCAGTTAAGCTCCCATTGCGAGAAGCTCAATGCGGCCACTCTAAAGCGCCACGAACCAACACAAACAAAAAGTGGGGCTCATCACGTAAGAAAAACAGAGTATGTACATTGCCTACGGTATGTAACGGAATGCAGGGAAAGAACTCCGCTTGCAGACCATCGCCATGGCAAAGGTAAGGCCTGCGTTAATAATATCCGGGGTTTAACATCCCAAAACTACGATATGTCTATGAGAGACGCCGTAGTGGAGTGCTCCGGAAACCTTGACCATCCGGTGTTCTTTAACGTGCGCTAACATCGCACAGTACACGGGCCCCTAGCATTTCGCATTCATCGAAATGCGACCGCCGCTGCCAGGATCGAACTCGCGACCTTCCGGTTAGCACCCGAGCACCATAATTACTGCTCCACCGAGGCGGACAAGGCCTGCGTTGACAGCAATGTTTACTTTCTGGCAGCACGGTAACAGGGCAGTTCAATGCCTTGCAACTGTTATAATAGTGGGTACACCCCACTATTGTGGGGTGTACCCGCTATTGTAAGAGTTGCACACACATTAGCGATGTGTATGTGTGCTTCTCTTCGTTTTCTGTCCCCTCTCGGCGCGCTTTTTCACGCTCAACAGTGAACTAATTCACCAAAGAAAAGAAATATTCTTGGAAGGTTGCTCAGCTTGCCTGTAACAACTTTCAGTGTAATCCACTATTTGAGAAACATCGCCTCGTGAGGTGCTACGTTGTCTATCGGTAAAGAAAGGTACGACAAAGAGAATTAAAATAAAACGGCTTTTTGAGAACCTTCCAGGCCCCTTGCTCACATAAGCAAAAGATTTCAACTCGTAATGAAAATATGAAATGGGTCCTGACGAGAGACTTTTTAACGAACTTTACCATGTAAAAATAGAAACAAGCTATTTTGTCCAGAATAAAACTGGCCGCAAAAACCGGGTTTCAAGCCGCGACCTCCTGCAATTCTACATGCCAGCATAATATAATAATAATAATTGTTGGGGTTTAGCGTCCCAAAACCCCGATATGAGAGACGCCGTAGTGGAGGGCCCCGGAAATTTCGACCACCTGGGGTTCTTTTAACATACACCTAAATCTAAGTACACGGGCCTCTAGCGTTTTCGTCTCTATCGAAAATATGGCCGCCGCGGCTGGTATTCGATCCCGCCACCTGCGGGTCAGCAGTCGAGCACCTTATTCGCTAGACCACCCTGAAGGGTTGCAGATCAGCATAGGCAGTCAAACAAGAAGCCGGGTTTCCCGATACTTTATATCAGTCTAATCTGTTTCATCCCTCTTTCACCAACACTTAGCGGAGAGGAAAACGTGGCCTGGGTAGTATGTCATGAGCATAATGAAGTCGGTGCTTTCCGGCGTCTCTAGTTATGTTATTTCAAAACTAAGAAGCGCCGTTGAAACTAAGGTGACTTTACTAAATGATTCTTTTTAAGAAGGTGATTGAACAATATTGCGCTTGCAAAGGTATTGTTGCTTTACCTCTGCTGGTAATTGAGCTTTAGAGAAAAATGTCTGTGGGCAGCGAATATAACACGGCAAGACGTCTTGTAAAAGCGCAAAATATTGAATTCATAAATTGAGGCCAACTGAAATTAGGGACGGAAAGCCTCTGTCTACACATTTTGAAACCCGCGATCGTCATCACCGCCTCCCAAGCTTGTATTATTTTCTGGAAATTAGCTTTTTTCACACTACAAAACAGCAGCGCTAAAGGAAGTTCTTGCTTTAGAACTTTTAAGAAACCCGTGGGAGCCAATAACAATATAATCGGACGAAATATATTGAAGAGGCAGGGGATGAGAAGAAGGGCTGTACGCTCTTTCGAGACTTCGTCGTTATCAGGCACAGCCAAACTACTTGTATATGCCCCCTTTCATTGCAACAGAACTGCTGAGTCACAGTCGAGCAGACCAAGCCGTTCGTTGCACGCGCTGCGGTTATCACTCGTCGATTTAGGTTCGCGCTCGCCGGTTGTAGCGGATATCGCCGTCGTGCTTTTTTTATGTAATATGGCTTTCTCGATTCGCGCGATTACGACAAGCGTCATCGCGCCAATTTTGAACGTTGAAAGTCCGTACGCCACGTGGTGTGAAAGAAGGTGAACTAAAAGCGATGTCCCAAATTCCTGGGTAAGCGATTTGAGCCGAAGTCAACCAAGGTTTCGGCGTCATAAAATCCGCAAATCCCCCTCATGTACGTTGTCGCATCACCGAAATGTGTTGGCAAGTGCGATGTTCGCTTTCGGCAATGATGAGGCGAATGCCGATGTCGAAAACAAACACACTGCGGATACCAACTCCTGCGTAAACTCCACGCCATGTCTCTGGCGCCATATATAGTGTCTATGTTTCTGCGGAAACAACTACCGTCAATTTCCTTCAGCCATGATTCCTCACATGAGCTGGTTCACACGAACTCGACGGTAGAGGCCTACGCTGAATGCGCTCGACACCGCTCTGAATTGACTTCGCGGTAGGCGAGGGCTCACGCTCAAGACTTCAAACCTCTGAAGCATGTTTACACTAGTTCCGAGCGCAGATAAACACAGATCAAAGCACAAGAGCAGCGACATGCCGCAGTAGTAGTAGGTACGATATTTTCACTCGGCCGACGATCGCACTCAAAACCGGCGCAAGTGCAGCCGGCAGACATTCGCTGGATTTGTCGGCGTCGCTCGAACTCGGCACGAAACTGCGTCCCACTGGTAGCACTCGCGGTCGTTCGCCATGTCGTCGTCGTACTGGATGACGACGCGGTCGCTCAGGAGCGTTTGCAACCGTAGTTTGCAAGCGCTCCTTCGAAGCGACGGCCATTAGGCATATAGCAGTCAGAGGTATCGCGGTCTCTGATTGGTTGGCGCCGCCGTACACGTGGTGACGTAGGCGAAAATATCAGTCTTCTAGACCCCTCGCACCTCGAGGCGTATGGACGCGTACACCCCTCCGCGACCGACGCTGAGAGGCGCATTTGACGCCTAGGCGCGTGCATACGCGTGCCAGTCCGTTCTAACTAGGATACAACGCGTTGGTTCATCGCGCGTTTTAAGTGCTCTGCACGTATCATCATCAAGGCGATCGAAGAACAAGAGGAAGGAGACTTCTCCTTTGCGGCGAGCGCGCGCTCAATATGTTAGAGATGGTTATGCTAGGTGGTAGAAAGCGGACGGTCGCCAATGAACGGACACATCCCAAGGAAAAGCTGCTTCGCATCTAAAATTATAACGAACCGCGGGCACCACGTGTACTTTTCGAAAAACGTATATACAGCCGAAAGAAAAAGAAACATGGTTGATCTCTCGAAATCTGTATAACACGATAGTGAAACGTGTCTTTGCAGAAGTAGTTGAATGTTTATTACACATTGGTATACGAGAGCTTGCACAATCTATAGTGGTGTTTGGCAGCTATAGCACCGCTTCATGTGGATGCACCCACGTTGACGCCTGATGACACATCTGCATCCCGACGCCTAACGTCCATGAACATGATTAAACTCTTGTGGTAGCTGTAGTAGTTAACATGCACCTGGGCACACCATACGGTGAATACCGCGCAAACATGGCTCATCATGCGCATATTAAACACTAACTCGACATGGTGTGATATGCAGGATGGCCTGAGTTTGGCAATACACGGAATCGTTCTGAGCTCTGGCGACACCCCCTTTTGAATGAGCTAACAGTACGAAAAGGTCAAATCCATCCGTCAGCGTGTGCTGCGTTCCATTGGTTACGACGGAACGCGGCGTCACGTCAAGGGCGGTCGACATAGTTGGATGGTGTCTTTCTTTCTATCTATCTTTCTTCCTTCCTTCCTTTATTTATTTATTTATTTATTTAGTTCCATTGTAAACGTCGTTACACAATGGCAACCAGAGGCATCTCCTTGCATTTGTTTGTCGTTCCACTGAGTGCAGAAGTGCACCCATGCAAGAAAAGTGTCAGAAACTTTTACTAACGATATTTTAACGCGAAAGTGTTTGATGCCTGGGTCCATCACGGCTCCAGTGACGTAATTCCGTGACGGATATGACGTTGTAAAATATACACTTACAGATGGCCAAGAAAAAAACTAGAAGAAAAGACCCGTCACTGAGAGTCGAACTTACGACTCCTCCCTCCGCAGCGCGTGGCGCGAAACTACTCGGCCACAGAGCGTACGTTCTCCAGCTAACTAACGGCGAGCTATTTATACATATACACAATTTACCATTGGCGGTACCCAGAGTTCGGTGGCTTCAGCGTGTTCCTATTGTCACGTGATCGTGACGTCGATGAAGACAGCAGTCGGCGTTTGCAGGATGAAACTGTTTATTTGGCCGAACTTGTGGCCGGAAAATGAGAACTATAACTACAGCAATACACGCTGTACAAATATAGCGGCGAACAGGGCGTCGTCCGTCGATCAACTGACAAGCGGTCAATCGCGTCGGCTTTTATACAGGCGGTATCGAACTTTCCAGCAATATCGCTGGTGGCGGCGTTATCTCTAGACAAAGCTGGAACGTTCGCGTGCGGGGCGCAATCTTAACAGAACGATCTACTATAGACGTGAAGCTTCTCGAACAATGCTTCGCGGACAGCGTCGAGCGTTGATAACCGTCCCTGCCGGTCAAACCCGAATACATCAAAACAAGACAAGAAGTGGGCGTGGCATTGCCCCCCTCTGAAAAAAAAGCATCGTCCCGATGCTTGTGAAAGAACATAGAAGAGAGAAAAAAAACAAGTGCATACAAAAATAACTTACAATAACAAAGGAAGAAAAATAGAGTCCCCAGGTTCGCTAACGAGCAAAAAACGGCTTAAGGCGCACGACATGGACGACTTCAGGTCGTGCGCGGCGTCGCTGGGAGTTCGTAATGCCGTCCGGGATCACCTCGTAGTCAAGAGCGCCGAGGCGTCGAAGAACCTTGTATGGCCCGAAGTATCGCCGAAGGAGTTTTTCGCTAAGCCCACGTCGGCGTATCGGCGTCCAGACCCAAACACGGTCGCCGGGCTGGTATTCCGCGAAGCGTCGTCGAAGATTGTAGCGACGGCTGTCGGTGTGCTGCTGGGTCTTGATGCGCAGGCGGGCGAGCTGTCGAGCTTCTTCGGCACGTTGTAAGTAAGCGGCGGCATCGAGGTTTTCTTCGTCGGTGACGTTGGGTAGCATGGCGTCGAGCGTCGTCGCCGGGCTCCTTCCGTAGACCAACTTGTACGGAGTCATCTGCGTCGTTTCTTGGACGGCCGTGTTGTATGCGAAGGTCACATACGGAAGGATGGCATCCCACGTCTTGTGTTCGACGTCGACATACATGGCCAACATGTCGGCGATGGTCTTGTTTAGCCGCTCGGTCAGGCCATTTGTCTGTGGGTGGTACGCTGTGGTCCGGCGGTGGCTTGTTTGGCTGTATCTCAGTATTGCCTGAGTTAGGTCAGCAGTAAACGCCGTACCTCTGTCGGTGATGAGAACTTCTGGGGCGCCATGACGCAGGACGATGTTCTCAACGAAGAACTTCGCTACCTCGGCGGCACTGCCTCTAGGCAGGGCCCTCGTCTCGGCGTAGCGGGTGAGGTAGTCTGTAGCTACGACGATCCATTTGTTTCCGGTATTGGACGTCGGGAACGGACCCAGTAAGTCCATCCCGATTTGCTGGAACGGCCGTCGAGGTGGCTCGATAGGCTGCAGAAGTCCGGCTGGCCTAGTGGGCGGTGTCTTGCGTCGCTGACAGTCCCGGCAGGTCTTCACGTAACGAGTGACGTCGGCGGAAAGGCGCGGCCAGTAGTACTTCTCCTGTATTCTTGCTAGCGTGCGAGAAACACCCAGGTGTCCAGCCGTCGGGTCGTCGTGCAGAGCCTGGAGGACCTCTGGCCGCAATGTCGAGGGTACCACGAGAAGGCTATCGGCTCGAGGCGGTGAGAAGTTCTTCTTTAGGAGAACACCGTTGCGCAAGAAAAATGACGGCAGTCCCCGCGTGAATACCTTCGGAACAACGGTGGTCCTGCCCTCGAGGTATTCCACAAGGCCCCTGAGTTCTGGATCCGTTCGCTGTCGTTCGGCGAAGTCGTCGGCACTTATGATTCCCAAGAAGGAGTCGTCCTCCTTGTCGTCCTGCGGCGGTGGGTCGACGGGGGCGCGAGACAGGCAGTCAGCGTCGGAGTGTTTCATTCCGGACTTGTAAACGACGGTAATGTCGAATTCTTGAAGTCGTAGGCTCCACCGTGCGAGGCGACCTGAAGGGTCCTTCAAGTTAGCTAGCCAACACAATGCGTGGTGGTCGCTCACAACTTTGAAGGGCCTGCCGTAGAGATAGGGGCGAAACTTGGATGCGGCCCAGATGATCGCTAGGCACTCCTTTTCTGTTGTGGAATAGTTCGTTTCTGCCTTTGATAGCGACCGGCTAGCATAACTGATGACCCTTTCCTGCCCGTCACTCTTCTGCACAAGGATGGCGCCGAGTCCTACGCTGCTTGCGTCGGTGTGGATTTCCGTATCGGCGTATTCGTCGAAATGTGCTAGTATAGGAGGCATCTGAAGGCGTCGTTTCAGTTCTTCAAATGCTTCGATTTGCGCCGTTTCCCACTTGAATGGCACGTCGGTCTTCGTGAGGTGAGTTAGCGGTTCGGCGATTCGTGAAAATTCCTTGACAAAGCGCCTGTAGTAGGCGCACAAGCCGAGAAAACGGCGCACGGCTTTCGTGTCGGTGGGGGGCGGGAAGGCAGCGATGGCAGCCGTTTTCCGCGGGTCTGGGCGAACACCACCCTTGCTGATCACGTGACCCAAAAACAGTAGCTCCTCGTATGCAAAGCGGCACTTTTCAGGCTTCAAGGTGAGGCCAGAAGTCTTGATTGCTTGTAGTACAGTGTCAAGGCGCCGGAGGTGTTCGTCGAAGCTTGAGGCAAACACAATGACGTCGTCCAAGTACACAAGGCAAGTCTGCCACTTCAGTCCAGCCAGCACGGTGTCCATAACGCGCTGGAACGTCGCAGGTGCCGAGCAAAGACCAAAGGGCATAACCTTGAACTCGAAGAGGCCGTCTGGTGTTATAAAGGCAGTCTTCTCTCGGTCTCTCTCGTCGACTTCGATTTGCCAATAGCCGGTCTTGAGGTCCATCGACGAAAAGTACCTCGCGTTGTAGAGTCGATCCAGGGTGTCGTCTATCCGTGGGAGAGGGTAGACGTCCTTCTTCGTGATTTTGTTCAGGCGGCGATAATCGACGCAGAAGCGTAGGGTTCCGTCTTTCTTCTTCACTAACACCACGGGTGACGCCCATGGACTCTTCGACGGCTGGATGATGTCGTCGCGTAGCATTTCGTCGACTTGTTTCTTTATGGATTCGCGTTCTCGCGTTGAAACTCTGTACGGGCTCTGCCGGAGTGGCCTGGCATTTTCCTCTGTTATGATGCGATGTTTTGCGACTGGGGTCTGGCGGATTCTTGACGATGACGAAAAGCAGTCCCTGTATTTGAGAACTATAACTACAGCAATACACGCTGTACAAATATAGCGGCGAACAGGGCGTCGTCCGTCGATCAACTGTCAAGCGGTCAATCGCGTCGGCTTTTATACAGGCGCTATCGAACTTTCCAGCAATATCGCTGGTGGCGGCGTTATCTCTAGACAAAGCTGGAACGTTCGCGTGCGGGGCGCAATCTTAACAGAACGATCTACTATAGACGTGAAGCTTCTCGAACAATGCTTCGCGGACAGCGTCGAGCGTTGATAACCGTCCCTGCCGGTCAAACCCGAATACATCAAAACAAGACAAGAAGTGGGCGTGGCACTATTATCACTAGCGAGATGGGATGACTGGCGCGGAGGGCGCGCTCGTCGCCCCGCGCGTTGCGATGCGAGCGCGCCTCTACAGAGAGTGTCTCTCGTGCGCGCGCGCTTCTCTCGTGATGGGGTCGATTTGTACGTCTTGTACTTTCACCGCAACTTTCCGGTGACGTTACAGACAGCATGAAGGTCACTTTACTCGCTACAGCGGCCGCGTTTCCGAAAGGAGCGCGCTGCTCACACACAAAGAAGTAAGAATTGTGACAGTTGTTAGTTCACGTTCGTCCTGTGTACGTTCTTTTCGTGCGTCCTTTCTGCTTTAGAGCGCGCTGCAAGTTTCGAGCTGCTTGCGATTCCTTGCGTGACATTGCAACTTGTTGCTATAGAATTTATTCCTTCGCCCTTGTGGCTAAACAATACACAATAAACGCTCAATTACCCATGTGAAGACATGTTTCACTTTCGCGTTATACCGATTCCTATGAAAGTGGGATCAGCCATGTTTTTTTAGAGGTACCGGCTGTTTAAATTCATTTTGAAGCGTTTAATGTCTGCACTAACTATCCTTTAGAATAATCAGCACCATGGCTTCTGAGATTAGTTCCGGCTGAGCGCCGTACAACACCGCGGCCGGAGCTAATCGCCGAGACCACGTGTATAATCATCATGACTGGCCTAACATTCTAGCGCGTTGCTCGGCCCGCGCGCGCCCTCTTCGTCCTCTTCTTCGACGTCTACTCTCTCCCAGGGCACGTGCGCCCGGCTGATTAGATAATTGGCTGGGCGGCATAGAGTTTCATACAATAACCTAGAGAGGAAACTGGCGCTGCGATCCTTCAACCACCAAGGGAATGGTGGGAAGTACAGGCTTCGGAGTGGATTTCGTTAGCTAACGAACTGTCTACGGATCTTTTTCTACAGTTTCTGTTTCGTTCTTTGCGAGGCGTGGGCAGTGGGATACGTTGCAAAGCACTCAAGCAGTGCTTTGTTGTTCAGAGAGGCTGAAGACCGCTAGGTCTCTTGGCTTGCTGCGACGTTGCAGCTTTACAGGTTGTATTTGACAGACTTAGCAAAACATCGTGCACTCAACGCTGCGCATAGATTTAGCGTCCCATGCCAGTGCAGGAAATTGCACAGAGTTCACGTTTTGTGATAAGCGCTACTTGTCAAAACTCTTTCAAATCGGCTGCATAATAACGGCTAAGCTAAGTAGACGCACCGTCACGCTCCTCTGACTCGACTTCACAACAAAACCAGAGATCAATGCACACCCTGGTGGTTAAACTTGTCCAGGTTTCAGTTCCATCTCACGGTGACGCAAACTTTTTGCAATACGTTTTACGTACAAAGAAATGAAGCAAGTTTTAATTGGAAATAACTTCATATCGCTTTGTTTTACGCTCGGCAAACAAGCGTCGCGAATTTCAAGAACCTATTCCATCCTAAGCAAATCCGAAGCCTGTACTTCCCATCATTCCCATGGTGGCTGAAGCGCCGCTCAAAGAGTCCGCGTACATACTTTCGCCAAAGTCCCCTTTAGGTATTATTGTGAGAAACTGTATGGCTGGGCGGTATACCTAGCTGATTAAGTCAGGACATGCTATGACCAAGCTAATTAAGGCATGTCATGCTAAGACCGAGCTAATTAAAACACATCTTACTAAAACCAGAGTCCTTCAATGTTTTTCTCGACACGAAACTCCGGCCGCAGTTTCATACAGGGACAAAGGCTGTAGCGAGGGTCGCCGCGGTCAACGCGGTGGCATTCGGGCGCGCGCGCTGTGCACGGTTCGATGCTGGGCCGGTTCGCGGCAATGGTTTATCTTGCACCAAACCAAAATAATTCAACTGCCACTCATACTTTACCTCACATACAATGTGGTTGTTGCATACGCGTGTACTTTCACGTATTTTTTTTAAGATATCAAGGCTACGATGGACCCAGTCGTGCCGACGCAGCAATATTAGCTGTATATGTTATCCTAGCCAGTTTCCTTACCTCAGGCAGTAGAGCACGAGAGTATTTATTCTGGTACGGAATGTTAGCACAGAGGGGCGCGTGGCGTTGAGCAGACGACGAACAGCGCAGCCTTGCTAGCGTGCGACGAACGTAGCTCGCGCTATTTATTGCGTGCTACACTTTACAACGTTAATCGTTTTTCCTCAGCGAGTGCACTAATAAAGGGTTGACTTTATCTCCCCGTTTGAAAAATAGCGTTCGTATGCATCATCATGTAGCAGGCTGCATGCCGAGTAACACTGCGCACGCCAGTAATATTGCTCTTCGAGGCACTTCAGGCGCGCCACTTTTAAGCACCATTTTACCAATTCCAATTATGCATCACTACAACATATTGAAGTCATTTTCAGTGCTTATTCACATTGTTAAAAACTTGCCTGCTATCGTACTTGGACCCATTAATGTTCACTGGCTCCTGGTCAAAACGTCATGCCCAGATTTTGTCGGCAGATGGGAAAAAGAAAGATGGCTGATCCCTCTGTCATAGGAATCCGTATAGGACTAAAGGGAAACAGTGTCGTCGCAGAAGTAGTTTATTGCTTATAGTGCACTGGTGTATGAGAGCTTCTACAATGTCTACTGTTTTTTGGCAGTTTTTTGGCACCGCTTGACGTAGACGCACTCACGTTGACGCCGATAGGCGAGCGCAGGGTTCAGCATAAGGGGGGGGGGGGCGAAGGTTCATCGCAGCGCCCCCCCCTTCTAAGTCAATGTATGGGGCAGATTTTTTCCCCCCACCCCCTGTGCGCACGCCTATGTTGACGCCAGTTGCATATCTCCGAACCGACGACTAACGCCCATGATCATGGTTTAAGCGTTGCGGTAGCTGATGTTCATAAGATATACCTGGACACCGCGTGTGGTGAATCCCGCGCAACGATGGCATCGAAGAGCACCTAATAAACACTGATACTCGGTATGCACTCGTTCAAAGCGCCGTGAAGCGTGAAGAGGAACGCTACGCGCGTCGTGTGTTCCCTCTAGCCTGGCCTGGCCGTTAATACTCACAGGGCGAGCGGGGAACGCGGTGCGACAGCCAGGCGAGCGTCGGAGAGCTATTTTAGGGGCGAAGCTCCTTATAGCGGCACCCGTTCGTCCCTCGTAGCGTTGTATGTAACCAGTCTTACGCTTTGACCTGCAAGGTGGTGCCGGTGGGAGATTTTTCCTGTGCGTTGTTGAACAATAAAAAATTCGCAGCGTTAGCTAAAAGCCGACTTCTTCTGTCTCTCATTCCCATTAGCAGCCATTCTTTACCTCCAAGGTAGTGCCTGGTGAGATTTCTCCTGTGCTTGATTAAACAATAAAAATTTTGTTCAAAACGCCGTTGATTGATGAAATAAACCAACAAAAGACGCCAGATGTTTTGTAAAAGCAAAACGAAAGAACGCCAGATGTTTCTAAAGCAAAACGAAAAGACGCCAGCTGCTTAACTAAAGACGCCAGATGTTTTCTAAGCAATGGTTTTCTAAACAATGAAAATTCACAGCGTACATGTAAAATTAAAGTGCGCTGCAAGTCGTCATAACTCATCGAACCTTTAGTATAAACGCGCCCGATCTCACGTCGGTGATGATGTACTGGGCAGAATTCACGGAAGATTCACGGTTTACCGATGAACCTCCGCAGCTTCGCCCACTCATCATCATTCACTCCGTGGATATGCTGTGATTTTTTTCGACATGGATGGATGCTATGAGCGAGGCTTTGGCTAAAGCCGCCGCCTCACTGTGTGTTAAAGCGTTGACAAAAATTACACTTCTATTGCAAACGCGCCGAACGGGACGGTCGTAACAACGGCGCGTTTGTTGTTTTTTCGAGCCTGGTGGCACGCCTCTCACCGCCCGTTATGAAGGGTACGCTCATAGCATCCATCCATCCAAGAGCGCTGTGAGAGGAAAGTGTGAAAGATAAAAGGTGCGTTTATTTAGCCTCCGTAGTGTGCTTGGTGGTAGCTTAGTGGGCTAAGCGCGCGCTAGCCATGCCCGCGGACCGAGAGGTCACGGGTTCGACTCCCGACAACCAACTTTTTCTTTGCCATCTGATGGCGTTCATTTTGCTGACGTATTTCCGTGACGCAAATTCCAACTAGGCCGAATCGCAGTTTTGCTTCAGTTTTACGTCATGAAAGTCTTCGTGGACTCCGGCATAAAACACTTTCTTATTAAAAATCCGGCAGATCCCACGCACTGTGGCAATCGATGTAATGCGAAGCAGCCAGCAAAGAGCTGCATACATCGCTTTGTTTATTTTTGAGTCAAATGAAATCATTCATGCCATGGCATCTAGTTCAACATATATCGCATGTTTGCCATGCACGCGTGCATGCACAATATGATATACACCATGCCAATGAAACCTATATTCTGGTGTATACACTGCATGACCGGTCATTTATGTTCATCACGAACTCCTGTTATGTCATACCAATTTTGGTGTATATCCAGTTATCTAAACGGCCGGAAGCGCACCAAAACAGTGTCATGTAAATCATACCGTACATGAAATGCATAACATAATTCGCATGTTAGGACCTGTCATTTATGTTCGTCATACAGTCACATCACGCAATACCAATTTCGGTGTATATCAAACGAGCGAAATGGCCGTGAGTCCACCATGAGCGTGGCATGTAAATCATGCCGTAAATGATATGCATATCATAATTTTCAACTTACCACCTGTCATATATGTTTGTCACGTTGCGATCAATGATTGCCGTACGAGAGTGGTGCATAAGGTCTCTTTCAGCTGCGGCCGCTTCTACGTAGGACAGACGGGCCGATGCATCAACCAGAGATTGTTGGAACATAAGAGATCGCTAACAGGAGGCTCACCTTCTAATCTATCTTTACATTGTGGAAATTGAAAGTGCACGCCAAAATTCGATGAATGCGCAGTGTTGTACCGGCATAGAAATGAAGAAACGCGCCTGATGATTGAAGCATGGCATATCAAGAATAGTGGTAGCGCATGCGTGAGCCAACCGTGGATTAACTTGCATAAAGATGAAATCAAATGCCTTAACAGTTATCTTCCACGTAGACCGCCACGCGTGCCGGATTGATAGGTTCACCTGTTGCATGGGCATGCGCAGATAAGTTTTTGTGCCTTCTTTCGTTTCAGCCGTTGTGCGTCTCTTCAGTTGTTAGCCGGCGTTTGTGGTGTCCTGACCTCTTTCTTGTGTGCGTGTTTGCACGCCCTGTCCTTTTAGAATGAAGACTTACCAACTAGCTCAGCTCTGTTATTTAAGACGGTACTTTGTCTCCAACTTTTAAATACAAGTGAGGCGTTAAAATCAAGCAATATTGGGTGAGTCAACACCAGGAATCTGATGATGAGCATAGCAGATTGAGAACACTATCGCTTGGCGACACTAAAGTTTTATAATGATTTTTAAGGCGCAAAGCAGGACAAACACAAGAAAGGACACGGGACGGAGCGCCACTAACAACTGAAGTTTATTCGCAGAAATTCACATATAAATATATGTCGTCCTCAGCGCGTGCGCAGAAAGTTGTATTGCCATCAATGGGGGCAGAATAAAGCATGTTCAATGAACTTTTTCTCTGATTTGTACAATACTATAGACGTGTCGCTGACGCACATGTCACCTTTTTTATCGATAAAAAATGCTTCCATTAATTCTCTGGCAGTTTGGTCTGAGCTTTTAGCGATAACCCGCACGTCAGTAAGTCGCGGTCCACAAGAGCTTAACGGGCACTGCCTAATGTGCTTAGGTAAATTGGGGCCCTGTTTATTTTGCTCTACATTTCGTTCGTCCTCCCTGATTCGCTCATTTAGGCATCTGCCGGTTTGTCCAATATAGGAGCAGCCGCACGCAAGAGGAATCTCGTACACTACCCCTTCAGCACATTTCGTGTAGGATAGCCCATGTCGAGTTCCACCGTCAAGCTCTTGTGGACCGCGATTTACTGACGTGCGGGTTATCGCTAAAAGCTCAGACCAAACTGCCAGAGAATTAATGGAAGCATTTTTTATCGATAAAAAAGTTGACATGTGCGTCAGCGACACGTCTATAGTATTGTACAAATCAGAGAAAAAGTTCATTGAACATGCTTTATCCCGCCCCCATTGATGGCAATACAACTTTCTGCGCACGCGCTGAGGACGACATATATTTATATGTGAATTTCTGCGAATAAACTTCAGTTGTTAGTGGCGCTCCGTCCCGTGTCCTTTCTTGTGTTTGTCCTGCTTTGCGCCTTAAAAATCATTATGAACGTTCACCAACTTGCCCAACAAAAAGTTCTCCTAAACTAAAGTTTTAAATAGAAGCACCTTCATCTGTGATTAGTACGGCAACGATAGTCCCGTGAAAAATTCGGCTGCATGCATGTATCTTGGTAATCCAACAATAAAATAAGAAAAGCGCTGCCTTGATGTTCCAATGTGCTGTTCCTTTGGGGTTTTTCCTCGAGTGCTCGTTATTAAAAAAATAATCGGTATTTCGAATATGTGCTATTCGTTTCGAGTACCTAATCAAATAGAACACCAATCGAATTGTTATTCAAGCATTTCGAACTTTCACAGACCCCTACGTGTACCCAAAGAATTGGAGTCAGGAATAACGCAAGAACGTTCAGTTTTCTTCTTCGCTTTATAGGGCATTATCCTCACAGCTCAAACATCCATGATCCAGGTACGATAAAAACCACGTGAAAGCTGAAAAAACAACGCCGCGATGCCGAGCGCTAGGCTGCCTTCGGGTAATCTGGGATAGCGGTGGCTCTCCCACACAGCACCCCTTGCCCCATCGCCCCTGGCGGCATCGGCGCGCAGAGGGTCCCTGTCTGGCATCCCTGTCTGGCAAGGGAAACGCGCTGCGCTCAGCACACCTCCCTATTCTAGCAGCCCTGGTAGGGGCCCTCGTATTTGAGCAGCAGTTTTTAATAGAGGCCAGTTGCAGTAGTAGAGACCGACCAATGGTCACACGAGCGCTCTATGGAGGAACGTGGGCACAGAAGTACCGGTGTCACCGCGAACGCTTTTCTGCAGCTCTTGTTCATGCGTAGTAAAGGTCTCCGCAAGCTCGCGACACTGTTCAGCAACTCTGGCTGTGGCAGACATAGGAGCACACTCGGGTGGATCCGGCTTGCTTGCAAGGATCGATCGTGTGCAACGGGCACCATTCTTTCGGAAGCCACGGAAGTGGCTATTTCGCGCAAAGAAAACACAAGGGGAGGGTTAAGGCACCTGCCGTACAATACGAAAATGGCTGAGGAACCAGTGGTACTCGGAGGGGCGGTATTGTAGGCGTACGTGACGAAGGGCCGAATGGCATCCCAATTTGTGTGATCAACGGAGACGTACATTGAGAGCATGTCGCCGAGCGTACGGTTAAAGCGTTCAGTGAGGACATTCGTCTGCGGATGGTAAGCAGTCGTTTTACGGTGAACAGCGTGGCACTCTTCGAGAATAGCTTCAACGACTTCGAACATGAGACACCGCCTCGATCGCTAAGCAGCTCCTGGGGTGACGCATTATGTATCGGTGGAGCCGGAAGATGGCAACATCGCGCGCTGTAGCCGTTGGTGGGGAGTGCTGTGCCCTCACAACAATTTCGGTTCCCATTCGATGCCCCTGGCGCTTCCATCCCGTACCCTGCCATCTGCCATGCCTCAAGACGCCGCCCAGCAGACGCCTCCTCCCACAACGACCTCATGTCCCGGTGTCCCTGGTATCCGCGACCCACCTGTCTTCACTGGCGGGAATGGCACCGACCTGGAGGCCTGGCTCGCTATTTACAAGCGGCTGAGCGTCCCCAATAAATGGGACGAGGCAGGAAAACTGACCAACTTGGTTTTCCACCTCCCGGCTGTAGCAAGCCTGTGGTACAGCAACTACGCCTCAGATTTTAGGACGTGGTCCGGCTTCAAGACCGCCATTATCGTGTTTTGCTGCCCTGCCGTTCTTAAGCTGCAAGCCAAACAGCGTTTACCTGAACGAGCTCAGCATGCCGGTGAATCCTTGAGGAGCTACATCGAAGAGATCCTCGACTTGTGCAAGAAAGCCGACGCCACCATGTCGGAGTCTGACAAAATCAGGCACATTATGAACGGCGTCAACGACGATGCCTTCACCATGCTGCTCGCCAGAAACCCCAGCACATTGCCAGAAGTCATTACGCTCTCTCAAAGCTACTAGGAGCTGCGCCGGCAGCGGTTGATGACTCGTCGCTTTCCATCACGCGACGTCGAGCTCGCTGGCCTGTCGACTATATCTGACCAATCCGCTTTCCTCGCCGAGGTGAAGTCATTCGTGCGCAAGAAAATCGCGCGCCAGTTCTCTCTCCTGAGCTTTGCTCACCCGCAGCATGTTCAACAGCCGTCCAGCACAATTTCGCCTCCCCTCCGCCGAGCGATTGAGGAAAAAATCGCGGAGGTCATGCCTGAATACCACTAGCACCCTCCTGCCCCACTCAGTTACGCCGAAGCCGCCGCTAGACTTTAGTCCTGCGAAGCGGGTGTGCCAGCTACCTACGCCGATGTCATCCATAAGCCAGACTGCAGCCCACCATGAAATCATATCAGCTGCGCGCCCCGTCATTTGCGTCCTGCGACATGGGTGGGCCCTTCCCAGCGAACCGATGGCGCAAATCTGACAACCGCCCCATATGTTTCGCATGCAATTACGCCGGACACGTGGCGCGTTATTGCAATCGTGTGCAGCCGCCTAGAGTCGTGTCGCCCGTCACCAGCCAGTCGAGCCGCCCATATTGCGACCCACTAGAAGGCGCTGGAGAGGGAGACCCATTAAATTGTTCCAAGGATTCGCTACAGTATGTATTTTTGATTGTGTGAATTTTGTGTGAGGCTTTGCAGTGCTATTTAAGATAAATGGTGTTAGCTGTGACATGATTAGAAAAACAAACAGTGCAAAAGCCACAGGACACACAGGAAGGGAACGCACACAGCGCTGAACTCTCAACAAATTTAATGTGAAAAACCAAATGCATCGCCTATAAATACACATGATAACCACTCGCATAATACTGCGTCACTGGACATAGCACAGATAGGCCGCGAATAGCACAACCGAGACAGATTACGACAAACGCCTCCGTAGCTACTCCATTTTCTTGGGCAATAATGCCATTGACGGGGTGCTGGCACAGCAGTTTTCAACCAACTGCGCAATCTTATACGCTTCAACAACTTCGCGTGTTAGGCGATCCCTGTGTTTACTGACAACACTACATTTCTCAAAAAGAGGTGAGCACGTGCATGGCCTACAGTGGATGGCTAACCAACCATCCTGTGCACGTTTTGCATTGTTGTCATGCTCTCTCATTCTACCGTTAGCACAACGACCCATCTGACCTATATTATATCTACTGCATGTGAGAGGAATCTGATACATAACGTTTTCAATACAATCGATATACTTTGTTCTTTGCTTCTTCTGACAACCTTTTTCCCGGTTCATTGAATTGTATGGCCTCGTCAAGCGGCACATACTGTTTAATCTTTCAGGAGCAGAAAACACTACCCTAATGTTCGCTTTCTGTGCGATTCTTTTCAAGTTATGAGATGTTCTGTGTATATATGAAATGACCGCCACTTTTTATTTTTTGCCCTTTTCAGGTTCATGGTTTTCCTTATCACATGCTCGAAATTTTCTGCGCATGCTCTCTGCTGCAGCAACGATTACATAGTCAGGATAGCCTGCGGCTACCAGGCGTTTCACCTGTTGTCCTAACGCTTCTCAGAGTTTATGAGGACATATCCGTTCGAGCGCATTGGTCAAGCTAAGGTTTACAATGCCACATTTAACCAGTTTTGAGTGTGCCGAGCGTAAAGGGAGAAGGGTTTTTTTACCCCGAGGTTTGCACATCCAACAGATGTGATCACTGTTGATGAGAAACAAAACATCAAGGAAACGAAGTGTCCCCTCATCAAGGAATTCGCATGTAAGCTCCAGGGAAAAAAGATTTTAAAAACAGCCAGGGCATTGTCGGCGTTAGTCTGAAATTCGTGAGCGTCAGCGTCAATGAAAATTAAAAAATCGTCCACGAACCTAAAAACTTTTACCTCTCTTGTGGAACGTAAGGCATCACATACGGACCGGTCAAGTTGCGCTAAAACCAAGCCACTTAACACTGGGGCTATACTCAAACCGATGCACCTCCTGTCTTTTGAAGATGGGGCTTGCCATTCGAAACAGTAAAAGTCGACGTTAGGTAAAAGGTCAGCAATTCTAAAAACGCATTCACAGCAATGCCCGAGGTGTTTTGAAACGCTGTAGCACCAAATTCTTGAATGGCATTCTCCACACAGTGTAATAAAAAGTCATGCATTAGTGAATAAAACAGGTACTTAACATCTATTGAGAAATGCGTCAGACCTTTGCCACAGCTCGTCACAAATTGCAGCACTTCCTTAGAACACAACAAAGCAGAAAACTTGGCGAGTTGGTAGTATTCATCTTCACAGGATAGCGCGCATTACTACGGGGACGCAGGGAGAACACGACAACACAAGCGCTAACTTTCAACTGAAGTTTAATCAAGGAAAATCGGAAGAGAAGAAAATAACACAGAGTCCCACGCATGCGTCACTGCGCAGAAGAAACATAACTAAACTATATGTTACACAACACTTGAAATCCCAACAACATGGCGAGGTGATAACACATCTATTGACCCTTGCAAGGCGCTAATCGGTGTTTCCAAGAAAAGATAGTTCCTTACTTGTTAGTGCCAATGAGGTCTGGCTCACACATATATGTCCTTCCTTTTTTATTTAGAAGTCCTCACAGATCTCCCTTGTAATCTTGTCCTTGTGACTGAATAAAACTGTGGTGCCTGTGAAATCCACGGAGCACCCGCAGTCCATGCAATGCATGCCAAGGTGTGTCGAAAATGCAGGGCCTTTAACTGCGTTCCTATGTCCATTGAGGCGCAGATTCAGACATCTGCCCGTCTGGCCAACGTAAACGCGGCCACATGATAACGGGATGCTATGCACTATGCAGATAAGGAACTATCTTTTCTTGGCCACACCGATTAGCGCCTTGCAAGGGTCAACAGATGTGTTATCACCTCGCCATGTTGTTAGGATTTCAAGTGTTGTGTGACATGTAGTTTATTTATGTTTTTTTCTGCGCAGTGACGAATGCGTGAGACTCTGTGTTATTTTCTTCTCTTCCGGTTTTCCTTGAATAATCTTTAGGTGAAAGTTAGCGCTTGTGTTGTGTTCTTCTCCCTGTGTCTCCATAGTAAGTGTGCGCTATCCTGTGAAGATGACTTCCTTAGAACTTCTGACTAGAAAGGGGTCATTGACATTTAGACTGTCCAAATCTTTTTTCAAGAATGATGCGACACATTTTTGCCAAGAGCCATCTCTAACCCCCTGGAGCTTACATGCTAATTCTCTGATGAGGGGAGACTTCGTTTCCTTGATGTTTTGTTTCTCATCAACAGTGATCACATCTGTCCAACCTCGGGGTAAAAAATCCTTCTCCCTTTCAGCTCGGCACACTCAAAGCTGGTTAACCATCGCATTGTAAACCTTAGCTTGACCAATGCGCTCGAACGGACATGTCCTCATAAACTCTCAGAAGCGTTAGGACAACAGGTGAAGCGCCTGGTAGCCGCAGGCTATCCTGACCATGTAATCGTTGCTGCAGCAGAGAGCATGCGCGGAAAATTTCGTCCATGTGATAAGGAAAATCATGAACTTGAAAAAGGCAAAAAGAAAAAGTGGCTGCCATTCCATATATACACAGAACATCTCATAACTTGAAAAGAATCGCGCAAAAAAGCGAACATTAAGTTGGTGTTTTCTGCTCCTGCAAAACTAAACAGTACTTCCGGCGGTCCCGAAGGCGTCTTAAAATGGTCTCATCGTTAGGAGCACAATGAGAGCATTTTGTTTGGGTAAGACTTTAGTTCTGCGAAAATCTTGAAAGGTTGACCGAGCCGATGGGCCCTACGTCCAATCGCGTCGCGTCTCCCACCGCGTTCCCGCAGCTGGGCTATTTCTCTGGCGACGCAAATCTTGCGATTTACGAAAAGGTGCTGGTTGCCCGCAATGACGCCTTCTACGTCTGCTAATTTCTCAGTGCAGACAGAAATGAAGACACTGGAGCGAGGCGGAATGGTGACGTCTTCAAACACATTGAAGGTGTGGTTGCCTGCAGTGGCGTAGCCAGGAGATGGCGCACCTTATTCTTAACATTTAACGGTTATTTTACTTAATGTGCACGCATGTGCTGTCTATACTGCACCAATATATGACTATGTACATGCACGCGTAGTATATCCTGCGTCAATATATAAACAGATTCAGTGGCGCAATAAATTTAGCTGGAAGTTTGCGCTTGGTGTGTTTTCTTCTCTGTTGAATGCAGTGTGTCGGAACTGAACGAAAACCGAAAACGAAAAACGAAAAAAACAATATTTTTCACCGGAACGAAAACGTAACCGAAACGTTATCTATTATTTCGTTCCGGAGTGAAACCGAAATTTTCTCAATCGTTTTTCGGTTCGCGAGAAAACTTCGCAATCCGGAACTACTGAGCTCATGCAATGTCAGCATATTTCAGGGTACAGTATCAGCGCGTACCTCAGGCAGGAATTCCAAAGTAAAGATATGTTGAAATCAGGGGCGTAGCCAGAAATTTTTTTCGGGGGGGGGGGGGGGGGGTTCAACCATACGTTATGTATGTTCGTGCGTGCGCTTGTATGTGTGCGTGTATATATACGCAAGCAAAACTGAAAAATTTCAGGGAGGGGGGTTTGAACCCCCCCCAACCCCCCCACCCCTTGGCTACGCCCCTGGTTGAAATTGTGCGAAAAACGAAAACAGTGGCAACCAGAGATGTTTATAATAACGTAAGTGGACTGTTGCGCGCCTGTCACGCAGGCCAAAGTAGAGAGGGCATTGTCGGCACTGAAGTTTGTTATAGCGAAAGCTGTTGTGATGTCACAACAGCTGATTTTGGCACCATAGTTGTCCGCCGCCGGTGTCCGTGACCGCTATCGCATGATATTAGAAAAAAATAAATGAGAAGGAAATTTCTAAGATCGGATGGGATTTTAACCCGCGCCCTCTGCGTGGCAGTCGGGTCTTCCACCACAGTGCCACGCTAGTGCTTGTAACTCCTTCGCAAAAATACTCTATACGGGCGTCGTGTCGGGCAAGGAATCGGGGTAACATATGTAATATAGCGTGGCACAAGAGTAAAACAACAACCAGTCATCAGACAATGCTAATAGCGAAAAGAGTGTGTGGTTTAATGCTTCCCACCAGTGTTGCGGAGTTGCCCCACCACAATTGGAATGACTCCGGAATCATTCCACATTTTCGCGACCCGGAATGGAATGAGGATAACGTTTGGAGGAATAGAATGGAAATGGAATTAAGCGCCTTTTGCACGGAATGGGATAGGAATAAAATTGCATCTTTCTCCGAAAATAGGGCACGTTTTGGTCTACCTCCTGTTTTTCAAACTTCCGACATTAGTAAGTCAGAGCCTCGAAATAACCAAATTACACCTGCGCGTTGGTTTCCATTGATACCCCCACACGAAAGTGGCGAATACTCTATGCACAGCCTGATTCTTTATCTCACGAGAAGTTAAGTACCTGACTCACGTAAATAACATTTGCGACAAGGAAGACATTGCATACCTGCGCACAGGCGAACACAGAAAGTTCTTCTCACCCCTTCCTTCCTTGCGAGGCGCCGTGAATGCTGACGAGCAGAGCGGCCCAGTGTTCCGTATTCGATGCAAAGGCACAAGGTGCCCGAGCGGTACACTGTTCCAAATAATACCAGCAGATATTGAGGGTTTTGTTCCCCATTAACCAAATCTTAGTTTTCTCCATATTCACGACCGCTCCAGACGCGTGGCAAAACTGCTTGGTCTTCTTAATACCACTTTTGTCAGCGTAAAAATACACCATGTGGTCATTTTAGCATTAACACATTTAAGCCTAAACAACATTAAAACACCACCATTCGTTCAACCATGCTTAGCATGCAAATACTATAGGTATAGCGGGAGAACTGCCCTGATGGGAATTAGTAGGGTAGTTGTACAGCACGAGATATGTCACCTAGCTACTATCCCTGGACCTTGGTAAAGTGTTTTTCGTACTTTTGCAATTCTTAATGCACATGATGACATCAGCTTTATGGGGCGTTCATTCTTAACTCGATAAAACTATATGAAGATGCCTTTCCTACGTTGAGGAATTACAGGAATTGAATTGACCTCCCGGCCATTCCCAGAGTGCAAATGGGCTAACTCTTTTCATTCCGAGGAATTGAAAGGAATGAAATTGCGGCAAGTTCTAATTCCCTGGAATGGAATTGGAATGGAATAAAGGCGCCCGTTCCGCAACACTGCTTGCCACCCAGTGCAAAGTGCTCAACCATAATTCATCATCATCAGCCACAGCATAAAGTGCACATAATGCCTTAAGATGTGTAGCGGGTACCACAATTCTCCGAAGAATGACGAAAAATGGCATAGTGGGAACTTCGCTACTTCAGAAAAATTGCGATGATTTATGGCGTGGTGGGTACCATGAATGTGTACTTGTATTAGTTGCCTCAGGAGAGACTATAAAGTCCGCTCTTCCAGCTTTCGCTGTGACTGTGCTGCGTGTTCCACAAGGCCTGGCGATCTTTTTATCAGAACAGCGGTCTCGCACATCTGAGAGTACACTCAATGACGTGCTGCTTCTGAGATCGTGCTCACTCCCTTGACATAAAACATTGAGCCCACTAAATGTTTTTGTCTTTTGGGAAAATAAATACTATGACTTTGAAATTAAGACTGGTTTGTGCTAGTTGGTAGGAATTGGTAGTACAGTTACTCCCGCTCCTCTGAAGAACGTGTTTTACCCTTGTCCCACTTTTTTAAGAGGAGGGCAAGTAACTACATCACAAATCCAATGTTTTTATGATTACCTTAACTTCAAATTTTTGCATAAAAAAACGTTACGAAACGTTATGGAACATTTTTTTTTCGTTTCGTAACAGAAACGGGACGAAACTTCTTGCGGTGGAACGAAACTAAAACCGAACCGAAAAACATTTCGTTCCGACACCCTGGTTGTATGTATCGTAGCGTAAGCTTAGTGGGAGGTCTTTTGTGATAACCTGTGACGTCACAGTATTCTTTTGTATAAGAACAAGTCGTTTTCGGCATCGCCAATAAAGCAGTTGCCTTTCTGCTCCTGGATCGTTGTCGTTCGTATGCGTTATTTCAACTGGCGACGAAGATGGGATTGCCGTAACCTGGCCTACTGGACACCATCAACGAGGATGTCGCGGTTCGACGAGGCCACGCTACTTCCGGAGGCGCCGCTACCATAAGGCCAACAACGGATCCGAAAGCCAATCAAGTAACATTTACTTCTTCTACCAAGCCATGTCCCGCCTCGGCAAACCTGACGAGTACGACCCTAAGGGTCAAAACTTCGAATCCTCTGTCGAACGATTTGAGCATTACGTCAGGGCAAACGAGATAGCTGACGAGAAGAAATTGTCCGTTTTCTGGACAGTAATTGGTGCAGAAGTGTATGAAGTTCTCAAGAACTTGGTTGTTCCATTACTGCCCGGAGACAAGACCTTCGCGGAAGTAAAAGAGCTCTTGCAAAGCCACTACAGCCCGAAGACGTCTATAATTGCAGAAAGGTGCAAATTCAACCGCCGAGTGCAACTGGACCACGAAAGTGTCGAAGATTTCGTGGTAGAGTTGAAGCATCTAGCCAGAAAATGTGACTTCGGGGAATTTCTCCGGGACGCCCTACGCGACAGATTGGTAGCCGGGATTCGAAGTGAAGAGACTCAGAAGGCGTTGTTCACGGCCGACGCACTCACCTTCGAAAGGGCATGCAAAATAGCTCTTGACAGTGAACTGGCTGCGAAACAAACAGCCGCAATACAAGCAGGAAGTCGGGCAGAGAACATAAACGCAGTGAAAATGAACGCTAACGAGCACCAGCGCAGCGACCGGGGCCAAGCGAAGGCTAAAAGTGCGACGCGAAACAAGGCTAAGAAACAAAAATGTTACCGCTGTGGCAAGATGCATGCGCCAGAAAGTTGCTGGTTTAAAAACTACTCGTGCAAGCTATGTTCAGAAGTTAGACACCTTCAAAACATGTGTCAGGCGAGCAGAAGGCACATTCAGTAATGGAATCGTCAGAAGAAGAGGAGCACACTCTGCACAACTGCGCTGAGCAACTCGGTACAGTCGACACATCTGTGAAGAACGGTTACGTGGTGACTGTAAATGTGGAGGGACAGAAAGTGTCAATGCAGGTGGACACGGGGGCCGCAGTGACAGTTGTACCTGAAAGTGTGTACAAAGAAAGGTTTTCGCATGTGAATTGTGAACCAAGTCAGATTGTTTTAAAGACGTACACAGGCGAGAAAATGGATGTCGTAGGGCAATGTAATGTAACCGCGATCTATGAAGGGCAGAGGGCGGTTTTACCAATCGTTATTGTCAAAGAACATGAGCGTGAGTTACCTGTATTGTTAGGACGAACCTGGCTTAATAAGCTTCGGCTGAATTGGAAATCGCTTTGCAGTGTACGCACCGAAGACAGAGTAGATAAGATTCGCGCGAAGTTTCCAAACGTGTTTTCACAATCGCTTGGTGCCATCAGGAACTTCGAGGCGCAAGTTGTCTTGCAACCTGGTTGTACGCCGGTGTTTTGTAAAGCACGCTCACTTCTTTTTTCTTTGCGAGAACAAGCCGGAAAACGCCTTGCTGAGCTTGAAAGCCAAGGCGTTATCACGCCTGTGAGTAGAAGCGATTGCGCAACTCCACTGGTTGTGGTCCCAAAGAAGCAAGGTGATCAAATACGCCTCTGTGGTGATTACAATATCACTGTAAATCCTGTACTTAAAGTGGACCACTACCCACTACCACAGCCAGAGGAATTGTTCACATCAATTTGTGGAGGCAAGGTATTTTGTGTCTTAGATTTGTCATCGGCATACCAACAAATGGTACTGAGCGAAGAACCAAGACATATTATGACAGTTAACATGCATAAGGGACTCTATCGCTATAACAGACTTCCTTATGGAATAGCCAGTGCCCCTGCTTTGTTTCAGAGCATGATGGATAAGGTATTGCTTGGTATTCCGAATGTTGGTTGTTATATTGATGATGTCATAGTTGCAGGCCAGAACGTGGACGAGTGCCAAAAAACACTCGAGCGGGTGCTGGGCAAGCTTTTGGAGTATAACATTACGTTAAAGCTGGAAAAATGCAAGTTTTTCCAAGATTCTGTCTCGTACCTTGGGCACAAGGTAAGCGCCGATGGCATCTACCCGACAGAAGAGAAAGTGAAGGCAATCCTGCACGCTCCTGAACCAAGAAAGGTAACAGAATTAAGAGCATACTTTGGGCTGCTCAATTTTTACAGCAAATTTATGAAGAATGTGTCATCTATGGCAGAACCAATGTACCGGTTGTTGCGGAAGGGAGAGCGATGGCTGTGGACGAAGCAGTGCAGTAAGGCTTTCAAAGCGACTAAGCATCTGCTTGCAAATAGTCGTGCTCTTACCTACTACGACGCACACAAGCCGCTCGGGTTGCAACGTGATGCGTCTGCGTACAGCGGTTATTTTTCACGTGCTGCCGGAAGGAGAAGAGCGTCCGATAGCTTTTGCTTCGCGAACCCTGACGTCAGCCGAGAAAAATTACGCGCAATGTGAAAGAGAGGCCCTAGCGCTTACTTTTGGACTTAAAAAGTTCCACAAGTTTCTTTTTGGTAGAAAGTTTATGTTGTACACGGACCATCAGCCGCTCGTAAGCATCTTGGGACAGAACAAAGCAGCCCCGTCGCAAGCAGCTTCTAACTACAAAGACGGTCCTTAATAATGTCAGCGTACCAGTATACGCTTAAAGGCCAACTCCGGCGATTTTTTGGCCATGTCAAAGTAATGGTGCTTCTATGTTCCTGAGACGCTCCTGTTACGGTCCCGATAGCAGAAATACTCGGCAAATTGGAGAATAATTTTGAATAAGCAAAAAAGCGCAACACCGAAACCGAAACCCAACCGAGTGTACTGTCTACGTATGACGTAGACGTTGTTACGAACGAACCGGAAGTCATGCAAGGCATGCCGGTCACGCCGGCGCGGAGTATGAAAACTGTGACAGCCGGGACGACCAGCGAAGCGCCGGCCAAACCAACGCTGTCTGTCGCCTTGTGCACAGCAGACGCTCGCTGTAGCGGCCTAAGCGCCGAAGTTAGCGGTGCCCTCGGCTGCGTCACTTCCGCCGCCTTGCCAATACTGACGTCACAGACGCAATGTTGCCAATAATTGTGAGAAGCCAGGAGGGCGTTTGCAGACAATCTTTAAAATTCATTTGCAAACAATCTGCGCATGTCTCAAGCCTGTAATTTGGCGTAAATGACGGAAACGTGCAAAGGAACGTACCCAGCGAATTTCACTGAGATCCATCGACCTCGAAAAATCGCCGGAGTTGGCCTTTCAGTATCGCAAAAGGACTGAAATCGAAGTGGCTGATGCTCTGTCTCGTCTACCTGTACCATCTTGTCCCAAGTCTGAGGGTGCGGAATGCCTTTCTGTGTTTGAAAGCACTCCGTTGAACTCTTCTGACGTAGCTCAAGCTACTGCACGTGGTGGCAAACTGTGCAGAGTGGTCGAGTACACGCGATATGGCTGCCCTTCAGAAGTGTCTAACGAACTCCAGCCGTACTATGTTAGGCGTTTAGAATTATCACTCGAGCAAGGTTGCGTCACGTGGGGCACAAGGGTGATCGTGCCCGAGGCATTGCAATCAGCTGTGTTGTCTTTGCTGCATGAGGACCATCCAGGCACCTCAAGGATGAAAATGCTGGCGCGAGGCTTCATTTGGTGGCCAGGCCTAGATAAAGCAGTAGAGGACTACGTACGAACCTGTCGGGTTTGTCAAGTCGTGCAACCAGCCACGCAGCCTGTACCACTACACCCTTGGCCTTATCCGTCCAAGGTTTGGCAAAGGCTGCATGTTGACTTTGCTATGAAAGGACAGTTTAACTTCCTAGTCTTAGCTGATGCCTATTCTAAGTGGGTTGAAGTATCGCTTATGAACTCGACCGCCACAAGTCAAATGGTTTCCAAACTTCGAAATGTCTTCGCGGCGTACGGATTTCCCGACGAAATTGTGAGTGATAATAGGCCGCAATTTGTATCACAAGAGTTCGAGCACTTCTTAGCTAAAAGTAACATAAAACATACAAGAACGCCGCCCTATCACCCACTTTCGAACGGGGCAGCCGAACGTCTGGTGCAGACAACAAAGCGCGCATTGCTGAAACAGTTGTTATCGGATGTTGCACACAACAGAGAATCGGTGCAAACCGGGTTAGACAGCTTCTTGGTGAGCTATCGAAACACACCACATAGTGTGACAGGAAGCACTCCTGCACAGCTCTTCTTAAAAAGGCAACCTAAGACCAAGTTGTCATTCCTGAAACCCGATTTTCAGCAAGATATGTTCAACAAACAGCTGAACAACAAGCGGTAGAAAGATAAGCCTGGGGTACTGAACGTGGATTCCTCGTGGGGGACAGGGTGTTTGTCAAATGCGTTCGTGGGGAAAATGTGGCTTCGACAGACGGCGTAGTTGCGCAGATTGTGAGCCCAATGACATATCTGGTGAATGTGGCGGGCGAAGTGCGCTTTGTCCATGCTGACCACTTGCGTCACTCCTTTGCGAGACCTGTCTCAGCTGAATCATTGCAGCTACTTCCCGACAGGATGTGCCTGGCCGACCCGCAGCAACCGCCAGATACAGATCCCGTCGTCACCCCTACAGGGCTCCCTACGACCACCGCACAACCCATTGAATCCGCATTGCGGAACCCTATGCAGAGTTCAACTTCCAGGGCATCAACCGACTCGCCGACTACAGCACCAACTACGACTTCCCACCAGGACACATCCCCAGCAGAGCAGAGCACAGACGTTCCAAGCAAGCCCGAAGCCATGCTTCGACGAAGCGACCGTGCGCGACGTCCGCCGGATCGGTTTGGATATGAGGACCTTAGGAAGTGAAGTGCGGGCTTAAACTAAGTGGGAAGGAATGTCGTAGCGTAAGCTTAGTGGGACGTCTTTTGTGATAAACTGTGACGTCACAGCATTCTTTTGTATAACAACAAGTCGTTCTTGGCAATAAAGCAGTTGCCTTTGTGCTCCTGGATCGTTGTCGTTCCTATGCGTTATTTCAGTATGTGTCTTTTTTTTGTTGCGCAGTCGTACCGAAGTAATGAAACAACATACATGTTGTGCTATTTATGTGATAATTTGTGGTACATGCTTGTCATACTTTCATATTGTCACGTGGTTGTGATGTCAAGAAGGCTGCAGGAAGACTCGAAAACACGCAACTCTTTACTGGGTGAACTTGTGCCCTGAGAATGAAAAGTCAAGGTACAAGCAATTCACGCTGTACACTGATAGCAGCATGAACAGTCCGCGTCGGCGTATCGGCGTCGAGACCAGAGTCCTATGTAACGCGTTACAAGTAATCGATGACTTGTAATCAGTTATATTTTCTTGTAACTTTGTAATAGAATCGATTACTTTTCGAAACTGTAATGTTCCAATTAATTCAGTTACATATTCTAGTAATTGATTACCGGTAATCAATTACTCTTTCATTCCAAAATCAAGTTGTGAACAGTCTTCTACGGCAGTTCTCGTCCCAAAAAATATTCGACAGCTCTGTAGGTACCGCCCGTCTGACAAGACGGGGGTCCCTACAGAGCCTAATTTTTTCACCTTTTCCTTGGCCTTAGCTGCAACGCCTTACGCGAGCGCCAGCAACAGCGAAGCGCCACGCTTCATAGAGGCCATGGATACAAGCATCGAAGCACTGCGCAACTACGAGATGGTGCGCAAGGTGTTAATACCGTACTTCCCTACAGCGCATGCATTCAGAGAGTCTGACCAGCAGCTGACCTCTTAACGAAGAAACGTGGAAGAATCAGTGATGACAACTTTGAAAAACAACGGCTGAAATTCAACATCGTGTAGCAGTTATCACGGAAGCCACAGTAAGCCTTCGGCCTTCTCTCTACCATGCAAGTCACAGTAGTTCATTGCAGCTTGAGTAGACTTGTGTTGTTGTGTTACGGCAATAAAATTTTGAAGGAAAGTAACGCAAATGTAATCGATTACATTTCTGTAATTGCTCAATTACTTTCCTGGGGCCGTATTTGACCACTGTAATCAATTACATTTTAAAGGAAGTCATTGTATTCTAATTGTAATCGGTTTTTTTCTGTAACGTGTACAAGTCTGGGTCCGACCCCCAGATGGTCAGCGGGTTGGTATTCCATGTGGCGTCAAGCGAAGCTTACATGCGGGAGAATGGCGTCCCAAGTCTCGTGTCCGACGTCGACGTAGATTGCCAGCATGTCCGCGAGGGTTTTATTCAGACGCTCGATGAGGCCATTCGTCGGCGGGTGGTGGCCAGTTTCCCTTCGGTGAGCTGACTTGCTGTATTTCAAAACTGATCGCGTTAGATCTGCCGTGAAATCCGTACCCCTGTCGGTGATAAGGACTTCTGAGGTGTCGTGAAACAATAGGATGGTCTCGACGAATATGTAGGAAGATGTAGTAAGATGGTCTCGCTCTACATTTAGGCAGGGCCATGGTTTCGGCGTAGCGGGTGGTGTATTCCGTGGCTACGACAATCCACTTGTTGCCACACTTTCATGTCAGAAATGGCCCCAGCAAGTCCATCCCGATATGCTGGAAGGGTCGACGAGTTGGATCGATTGGCTGAAGAAATCCGGCTGGCCTAGTCGGCGGTGTCTTTCGTCACTGACAGTCTCGACAAGTCCTCACGTATTGGGCGATGTCGGCGGTAAGGCGTGGCCAGTAGTACTTTTCTTGTATCTTCGCGAGCGTGCGGTAAAAACCGAGGTGGCCAGCCGTCGGGTCGTCGTGCAGGGTCTGCAGAACTTCTGGTTGCAGCGCCGAAGGTACAACGACGAGGTACAGACGAACCCGGCTATATCGAACTCGGGTAAGTTGAATTATTCCTTATATCGAACTATTTTCGATCACCACCATGCTTTAACGTCAATGCATGGGAAAATCCACGGCGACATCGAACAGAAACAGTCGGAACACTTGATATATCGAACATGAGGCAGCGGGAAACGCCCCAAGAAGTTAGCTTTCGCTTGTCAAGCTTTTGGCTTTTCCTCACGGACGGGGACATTCTCGCATGCCTTTAGGAGACCAAGTGGAGCGATTCGGAGCGAGCAGGAACTGCCGCTTGTCATCTCCGCCCCGGTGATTCCGCGTCGTCGCGGCGCCGTTCATTTCTCCGCTCGTTTGTTAACACGCCAGATGCCGTAAACAGAAGATCGTTAAAGTTGGTGACAGTTCATTTTTACATGTGAGCAGCGCACGGACACAAGGCACAAAAGGAAGACACGAAACGACAGGACAGCCGCTACACTCGCAACCAATTTATTTTGAAGAAAAAAATACGTGGTTAATATGCATACATACCAGCGTACCACGTGTGTGTGAGTGAAACTCGTTGTCACACGTTGTACGCTGGTGTGTATGCATGTTAAGCTTTTTTTTCAGTATAAACTAGTATAAAGTTCTGCGGTTGTCCTGTCGTTCGTATGTTCCTTTTGTGCCTTGTCTCCGTGCGCTGCTGCACACGTAAAAATAAAACAGTTGTATCTAACAGCCTCCGCAAAGCTGGCGGTTATAACACAGTCGAACTTGGGCAAAAGAAGCCTTACGTCGCCGCTGAAACCAAGAAGCACGCTCAATGAGGTATTGAAAAAGCAAGGCCGACATTAGGCATGAAACGATATTTCACGCAAGGTAGCACGATGACGGGAAGGGAGAACACAGCACGTGTGCTAGCACGTGTGCTAACTTTCAACAAAATGGTTTATTGCAACCGAAGCACGAATATATTCGCAATGCCCACGAAATATAGGTGGCGCGCCGAGCGATTCAAGATGGCGCCCGTTTGTTAGCATAGGAACAGGTAGGACCTGCGGACGTACGGCCCGTGCCACTTTCACCGGATGAAGTCATGAGCTGAACCGAAATGGATATGAGACCAAAATACTTTCCCAAACCATGAAGAGGGCTAAGTGCTCACCACCTAATTATTTGCTGCGGTGTGAAAGGTTGTATTTCAGCTCCGTTACTCTGCATCAACGATGCTTTGGAAATCCTGAGCGTGCTACAGAAAACTGCATGAACTAGTATTGACGTATGAACTGTACAGCCCTCCGAGGTAGCACGTACCGAGCCTGCCTGACGGATTTGCCGCAGTAGTAGGCAGCCAGCGAGTAGCGCCATCACTGCTGCATGGGACCATATGTTTAAAGAGGAGGTGGTTTGCAAACATATTACGTCATCGTCTCTACTTGCGCAGTCAGGAACGCGGAGTTAGTTCTTCAACGGAACACATGCATTTAACATCCCATTCAGTAGCGCTTGTGTCGTAGCTATGCTCAGACTCTATCCGTGTGCAATTCACTTCGCTCGCATGTTGCAGGTTCGTCAGCACGATCGAAACATGAATATCGAGAAGAATGCACACGTATGCTTTTCGCAACGTCGAAGCATTCGACGTTGCGAAAAATTTGTCGAACAACAATGCCGTTCGGAAGGTACCGGTGAAGTTAGGCGAGAGGCGTGGATTGTGGCCGTGACTGCACGTTTCATCGCTCGAACCATTTCGCTTCGCTGGTCGAGCTCGAGCGTGTTGGCGTGGCATGCGGTACTCCATAATATAATCGCGCTACATGCAATACACAAGAAAAACTATGCTTTTATTTTGATTTCGCTCAAGCATATTATACATTAAATACAATCAAATTGACTTCAGAGCGTGAAAGAACATTAACGCTTGAGGGGACGTGAAGTGCAACTCGCTCCTCGTGAGTTAGCAGCTGATCGTTCATCGTCGCTGTCACTCTCGGTCACGGAGAAAGAAGTATTTGAGGAGGAGAATCTCTAGGCCGCGGCCGCGCGCGAGGGCGGCGCGATAGCGTCACGGCGGAATGCGGTTTACGCCGAAGCACGACACATGACGCTTTCGGAATATTGCCATTAGAGTTTCTGTAACGGGAAAAGTACCACATTCGTTTTCTCTTCGCTGCCGCGCCCTTTCGGTGGCTTCGCCACATAAATGGTCCAGCTCGCTCGCCTCGCTAGTGTCTCCCGCCGCCGACGCACGGCATGAGTGGATGTATAAGCGTTCTGTGGCACGGCACTTTGGAGGGCGATTGTTTTTATAGCCTCAGAAAAGCGTGCAGGAACATTACGATATCCCATATCGTTTTGACACTTCGTCACAAGCCTGTCCAGGCATCCAAGAATGCCTGGGTGCTGCGCCTTTGGGTGCCGCAACCGGCGGGAAACGTCTGCCGCTAAAGTCACTGGAGCGGGAAAAGTACCGCGACCGTCCTACCCGCCGCCATATTTGGCCCAGCGCGGCCGAAGCTGCGGCGGCGCGGCGTTGATTTCACGCGGAGTAACGCATGTTTTACGCATTGCGTGCGCTTTTGCAGTCCCGAATGAAGCGTACCATTGTTCTCTACCTGACTAGGAAAAAATCGCAGCACTTTTCACTTGCCAACACGTGCACGCACGCGTATTAAGGTGATAAAGAAATGCGAACTGCGCGGCATTTACGCGCTCGGCTGTCGGCATTTAGTAAAGGCGAAGCATTTCTTAGCGAACTTCTGCGAGTTTGAACATAACATAGTATCTATCTATCTATCTATCTATCTATCTATCTATCTATCTATCTATCTATCTATCTATCTATCTATCTATCTATCTATCTATCTATCTATCTATCTATCTATCTATCTATCTAGCCGCCCACGACTATGTGCTCTCCTGGCCGTCCCGTTAACGGGATGTATACCAAATTTGGTATGGCATAACAAGACTGTAGGACGAATATAATCTACAGGCGGTAACTTGAAAATAATGACATGTACGCCATGTACGGCATGACTTACATGCCACACTCATGGTGCGCTCGAGGCAATTTAGTGACTCACTTAGAGGGACGTTAGGAACCAAAAAGACGTGGCACATCCTGAGGAGTGTGATCAATCCAGGGCAACAAAAACAATGACGAACAGGGCTTTAAGAATTCTGGAGAATGAATTTGAAGGTAACGATGACGTACTTATCTACGAAGTCAAGAAATTATATGTCGGACAGGACACATGCGAAGTGGTGCATGGCAAATATGCAGGAAAAGAACAACCGGAGTTAGACGCTTCCATAACATTTGAAGAGGTTTATGCGGCGGCCCAGTCTTTCAAAAAGAATACCGCCCCAGGACGAGACAAAATAACAAACTCTGTGCTTAGAAATTTGAGTGACGCGGCCCTCCGACGAATCACGGATTTCTTTAATGAAAAGGTATGGGTAGATGGGAGACCTTCCAGTAGAATAGAAGGACTCAAACATCATGTTAATACCAAAACCAGGAAAACCAAGCAATATTAAGAACCTCCGACCAATCTTACCTCATGCTTGGGTAAGCTTTTTGAAAAAACAATATTGACTAGATTGACAGACTATGTAGAGAGAGACGGTCTGCTACCGGTGAATGTGTTCGGTTTCCGGCCAGGATGTTTTCCTGCTGTTGCAAAATGACGTCATGAACCCAAACAGAGGATCGAGCGACGAATTTGTACTAGCGTTAGATATCAAGAAAGCATTCGATACAATATCACACAAGGCGATAATGGAGGGCCTCGAATCGATTAACTGCGGCGAACGAATATATGAGTATGTCTGGTCATTTCTAACAAGCAGGAAAGCTACCATATCTTTAGGCTCGGTTACATCTGGAACATTCGACTACCCAAATAGAGGCACCCCCCAGGGAGCCATGCTATCCCCAATACTATTTATTATCGGCCTGAGAAAGCTGGCATGTGAGCTGGAAAATATAGAAGGTCTAGGAGCAGCTCTTTACGCAGACGATGTCACCTTATGGACAAAGGGAGGCTCTTATGCGGACAAAGAAAACGCCCTCCAGGAGGCAGTATATAAAATACAAGCTTTCGTGACAGCTGCAGGAATGCAATGCTCGCCTGAAAAGACTGAAATTGTTAGAATTAGGGCAAGATATGCAAAGAAAAAGGACTTAATACCGATAAAAATACTGCTGGATGGGAGACATATCAGCGAGGCAGCAGTAATACGCGTGCTTGGAATGTGGATACAAGGAAATTCGGGCACGACACACACACACTGCAAAGGCTGCGGGGAACCACGGCGAATGTGGCGCGGATGATCAGGCGGATAGCAAATAGCAAAACGGGACTAGAGGAGAAAGAAACCATTGCACTCGTTCATGCATTTGTTATCAGCCGAGTTACGTACGCGCTGCCGTACCAGACAATGACAAACCAGGAGACAAAGCAAATAAACACAATCATAAGGAAAGCATTCAAAGCAGCATTGGGGATTCCGGAAAATGCCAAAACCGAGAGGGTAGATAAATTGGGCATATACAATACCTTTGAGGAGTATGCGAATGCGGTGCTTTTATCTCAACAGGAAAGGCTCAATTCAAGCTATCATGGGAGAAGAATTTTGGAAAAGATGGTATACACATTGCGACCGCTATATTGTGACGAGGAAACGGTGCTAATAGATGCGGAAAAACGCACACATTTAACTGTGGCACCTATTCCCAGAAATATGCATCCGACGTATCACGCAAGTAGGAGGAAAGCAAGAGCAGACTCCTTACGCAACGCATTTCAAAATAGCTCAGAAGCTGTCTTTACAGACGTAAGTAAAGAGAGCAGAGGGACACATGTAGTGGCAATTGTAGCACAAAATCACACCACAATGGCGTCGGTAAAAACATGTTTCACACGAGTTGCAGAGGCGGCGGCAATAGCCATAGCCATATCCAACGCAGAAATCAGGGGAGAATCAGTGGTTGTGCTCTCCGATTCACAGGTGGCATGCCGAATGTTTCTCCGAGGAACGCTACCTAAAATATCGTACGAATTTTTAAATAAACCCGTAACAGGAGATCATCACGTTATATGGTGTCCTGCTCACGAAGGATTGGAGGGGAACGTCATGGCAGACCGTATAGCTCGAGGCATCACCAACCGAGCGACGGCAGGCCATGACGTTGAACCTCTTTCCAATTCACGTGATATCCTACTCCAACAAAGGAAGCAAAGGGAATATGGGCTTCCACATAAAGACTTGGATAGCCAACAAAGCAGGGATTGGAGACGCATACAAACCAATAGCTTTCCCAATTTGTACCATCTAAGTAGAATGTTTCCCGCAAGATTTAAAGATATCTGTCCATGGTGTTCACAAGCACGAACACTCAGCCACATAACATGGGAGTGCACCCAGAGGCCCAAACACATCGACAGCCCACACATCACTAAGCAACCATACATGTATCACAGGCAGTGGAAGGCATGGCTTGCGCACGACGACAAGCAGAGCCAAATAGCTTTGCTTGACCAGGTCCAGCGAGCCGCTCGTGCCAGCGGAGCCCTGGACTGAGGGCCCGACCAAACTGCCTGCATTTTTTTTTTCTGAATACAGTTTCTTCCTCCTCCTCGCGGCCGCTTCACTAGCTTCATACACACCAAAATTGATATGGCGTGACAAGAGTGTATGATGAACATAAGTTACTGCTCATAACGTGCAAATCATGGCAGGCATACCATGTAAAACATGATTTACATGACATGGTCTTGGGGCGCTCGCGGTCGTTTAATGAAATGCATATATACCAAAATTTATATGACGAGATATTTCTCTATGACGAACGTTAGTGACAGGTGGTAACATGAAAATCATGACTTCATGTCATGTACAGCATCACTTACTAGGCACGTTCATGGTGCGCTCGCGGCCGGTTTGGTAGCTTGATATACACCAAAATTGGTATAGCGTGAGGTGAGTGTATTACGAACATGAATGACAGGTGGTAACGTGAAAATCATCCCATGCATAACACGTACGGCATGGTTTACATTACACTGTCTTTGTGCGCTTCCGGCCGTTTTGTTAACTGGATATATACCAAATTTGGTGTGACATGATATGGGTTAGTGACGAACATAAATTACAGGTCATGCGTTGTGTATACCAGATTCTACATGCATGCATGCGTGACAAACATGCGATATATAGTGAACTAGATGTCATGACATGAATGACTTCATCTGCCTCAAAGACGAACAAAGCGATATATGCAACTGTGGTGCAACCCTACCACGTAAAGTCACGTCACGCGCTACCAAGCTTGGTGCATATCAAGCATGCGAACCGGCCGGGGTTGCACCATGAGCATGGCATGTAAATCATGCCTTACATGACATGCGCACCATTATTTTCATGTTACCACCTGGTATTTATGTTCGTCATACAGTCACGTCACGCAATACCGATTTTCATGCATATCAAGCCAGCGAACTGGCCGCGAGTGCACCTTGGACTTGCCATCTAAATCATGCCTTACATGAGATGCGTGCCATTATTTTCATGGTATTTATGTTCCTGGTATTTATGTTCGTCATACAGTCATGTCACGCAATACCAATGCGTAGCAGTCAGTTTTCATGGCGCACTGATCGTTATATGTGAGCCCGAAGGCGTCAGTTTTAACGCCCAACATAATTAAGAGCTACCTGGCAATCATTATTGTGCATGAACCTTCTGCGGTTCATGTTATAAAAACTCATTCAGTTCACGTTATAAAAAATTATAGATTGCGCGTTGTACAAAATATATCACGCTGGTAATTTGCCTGTATGTGACGCCATTTCTCTCGTTCACTTACCGAAAAAAACTTGGAGCGCGCTTGAGCTTCGCCTTTAAGAGTACAACGCGATAGCGTAATCGGGCCCCGTGCGCATCGCCTTCTCAACTGCTAGCCTCACCGACACCGGTATTTCTGCGAAACGAACTCTTTAACGCTTTAACACGAGGACGCACAAAAACACATCCATTCGGGCGTGAAGCGCGAACGGCGAATCGGCGACGAATAGCCTTGAACCGACGAGCTTCGTCGGAGAGCGCGGTGAGAGGGACGCGCGCATTTTTCCTTCTCCGCTAGCGGACTCTCACGACAGAGGGCGCGTGAGCGCTGTGCCCGATTCCGTGACTTTATTAGGACGCCCGAGCGAGTGCAGTTTCGCCTCCTCAAGATTGCTCCGTGGTCTGGGTGCTTTCACAGCCTTCTACGTCTAGTGAGAAATCCTCGTCGTCAAGATGGTTTCTTTTAACATCACTGCTGAAAGCAATCTGAAGAATTTCCTGAACGACTTCGCGAACATTCCGCGTCACCATGTTTACAATAGACCTTTTTCAAGCACACGAGCGCCGCCGACGGGCGCGCAAGCGCTCATGGGAAAAGTGTGTACGCCGCAGCAGTCGCCGCTACGTCGCGCGGGCCTCACGCTTTAGCTTTCCGTCTGCGCCGTACCAGCACTTCTCAAATCAAGTGAATTTGGGAAGGTGCAACATATTACTGCGTAATTGAATCGTGAATTTCAGTGTGTAGCTGCGACGGCCTCTGCACAATTTCCATCCGCCTCACTGTTTAACCAGTTGAGCGGCTCAGAAGCTTCACTTTTTATCATTTTTTTTTTCACCAGTACACCTTACGGTAACATGACATAAATATGGATACAACTCGAGTGTTATGCAGTGCGGGAGTGTTCTATAATTCGTGCATGCATTTGGAATGAACGTCCATCGACACTGTCAAGGAGCAGAATGTGAAGTTCTGATATTTAAAGAGTATATGCGCTAGAAAACATAGACGGCATTTAGTAAAATAAGATAGAAGCATTAGACAGCATGCGCGTCACTCGCATTATAGGTAACAATCGATAAGCGCCTGCCAACCTTCGTTAGCCTAATAACTAGAGGTTGGAATAGAAATACGCACACCACAAGCGCTCACTCACAAGAGAAAATTTATTGCACGTGTGAAAAAACATACATACAGAAATGTGGGTGCCTCGCGCATGTCATAAAGAAGCAGAAAAAGGCAAACAACCAAGGCGCGTGTTTACAGTCGAATAATAAAGTTGAATTCCTTGTCTTGTAACGAGACTTACACAAAGTGCGGCGTTCTTTATGGTATGATATGCCCCGAGATATTTCGCATGGGGTGAATATGGGGGACGGTACAAAACTACTGTGCTTTCGAAGATGGGATTACATTTGCATGGCTGACAATGCGAGGCGAGATGAGACGGCTCCATTCACTGAATATCGGTGCTCTCTGAGGCGCGTATTCATACATCGACCAGTCTTGCCGATGTACATGTGAACACTATATAGAAGAATTCGGTTAACAACTCTTACACAACAAATGACAAAACAATTGGCATGCCTCTAACCGCATTTTTCTTTGCCTATACTGCAGACCCCGCGACCTCTTGTGCACTGCGGAACAACTGCGACTGCAATATTCTCAGTTTCTTCATTATTCGCGGGTGGAGGACGTCCGTATTTATCTTTCTTTGTAATGCGAAGGAGCTTTTCTGAAACAGATGCAATGATGCGCAGGATACACCGCCTCCTTGGGGCGATCAATTTGCAGCTGGAAACCACTGCTCAGCTTATGTGCACGAGCCTTTTTTCCAATGCCGCGCGTGAGCATGAAATTACAATTCCTTGTTTAATGATATTCGAATGCGCCGACCACGAAATTAAACACCGTTTTCGCTCAACACGGACTGCGTAAGTACACTGCCAGAAAACATGCTCCGCGGTAAGCATGTACCAAGAAAATGCAAATTATAGGAGCAAGGCACCTCACAAGTGAATTTTAGTCCCATCCCTTATTCTTTATATATCTTTATAATGCGTTCACTTCTTTGTACAGCGCGTGACGTGTCAATTAAAATCAAATAATCATCTACACCTAGCTGAATTCTGTAGTATCACTCTGTAGTTCGGTGTTAACAGCTCGATCGCAAGTCGCTTAGCTGCTTGAGAACATGGAATCGTTGAATAAATATAAATGAAGCGTTCCAGCTCACATTGCTCACGATAATATGTTAGGACAACATGCATCCGCACGCGATGTCTCGCATGCCGCTTCACTGCTACATCCGATACACATCTGCTCGGTAATACTTACACCGAATGCCTTATTGCTTTTGCATTGCATGCGTACATGCCGGTGTGTTCGGGCATATGTAGTATTTGCTATTTAATAACACAAAACAAGCGGCGACGCGTTCTTTTCGTTTCCTGCTCCCACGGCGCCAACAAGCAGCGGGCGTCCGAGCAACCGGCTCGCTCGGGTACACACTTTTCCCATAGTGCTCTGCGCAACCGCGGGGCATTCTGGGATTACTTGAAAGAGGTCTATTAGAGAGACGTCTGGGCGCGGAGAACATTTTGCCTTTAAACCGGTCAACAAGCAAATTGCTTGCAGTGTGCTGCCACCTATCAACAATCGTACAAAAACATGCCGAGCAACGCTGGCTATGAAATCAACACACTGGTGAATGACGGCGTTGAGAGCGTTCGCTCCACGAAAGGCGTGGAGCGGACGCGTCCTCGAATGACTGAAACGTCACTCGCACGATTCATAACAGCGCTTTGCTGACAAAGGATAGAGGCCCTATTTTAATATATCGCCAACTTGAGATTGCCCAGTAATAAAGAGCACTTTGCGAGCCCGCGACCTACTGCGTACAATCTTATGGGTATCATGCACCACAAAAAACACTGACGAATGCTATATGCAAGTAAAACATTCAACTGAAGGTGCCAGATGATAACATTTAACTAATCTACGTGGCTACAGAAAACCTCGCGAAGCATATATGTGTCCGCTGTGAGCTATCATTGAAAGCGCGAGTTGCCACGTATTTTCACGAAGACTTCCCGTCTCGCTAGAACAAATCAGTTTTCTCGTGTCACGGAGGGCCCGGTTTGTTCATTGATGCAAGGAACATGCAAAGTGTACCTCTCTTGCCGACGCGTTAACAATGAGGCTAGCACGGCCGAACACGGGAGCGACAACGTAGTGCTGCCATTTTGTCGTCTACTAACCCTCCTCGAGAGGATGCTCCTGAATTACGCTTGGCGCCGCGACAGTCTATGAGCATTGCGAATACGGTGGTGGTGCTAACACGCTGCACCCAGATGTCATGCGCATAGAAGTGCCTTTTTTCTATTATTCTGTTGTTTTTTTTTGAAAATACGCGAAACAATTCACAAGCTCTGGGGTCAATACTACTTAAGCTCTGGGGTTTTACGTCGCAAAACCCCGATGTGATTAATAAGGAACGCCGTATTGGGGTCTCCGGAAATTTCGACCATCTGGTATTCTTTAACGTGCACTGACATCGCACAGTACACGGACCTCTACCATTTAGCCTCCACCGAAATGCGACCGCCGCGGCCGGTATCGAACCCGCGACCTTCGGGTAAGCAGCCGAGCACAGTAACCCCTGATCCACCGAGGCGGACCAATTCACAAGCTAATGTGCGTTCATCAAAATCAGTTTAGCCGCAAGGGCGAAGCAATGAATGCTCTTGCAACAAATTGTTATGTTCTACGAAGTAAGGCTGGCAGCTAACTCTTTTCATCCGATCTCGCATAACTTCTAAAAAAACGCTGGTGTAAGAGAATACGGCCGCTCCAGGGAGTAATGCGGTTTTCGCGCAATCTCGTCGCGTTGAGAGCACAGCACGTAGAAGGGTATACGAGCGGTCTGCTGATGCCTGCCGAGATAGCGCGCGCGCCAGCGATCGCGACCACACCATTATCATTAATGTTCACGGTTGCTGCTCGAGCGACAGATCTCCCCCCCTCCCCCCCCCCCCCCCCTGCGTTTGTTCACGCTCCTTCAAGACGGACGGAGCGTTTCCTCTCTGCTTGAGTAGCAATCAATGGCAGGCCTCGCACACGGGAGGATGTTATTGCATGGGCCCTCCGTGCGACGGAGATGGGTCGGCTTCAGGGGCGTAGCCAAGGGGCGGGGGGGATTGGGGGGTTCAACCCCCCCCCCTGAAATTTTTCAGTTTTGCTCGCGTATATATACACGCACACATACAAACGCACGCACGAACATACATAAAGTATGGCTGTAACACCCCCCCCCCCCCCGAAAAAAATTTCTGGCTACGCCCTTAGTCGGCTCGTTTCATCTCTGCTTGAGCTGCGTCCGTCGCGCTTGCTTGCGCGCTTTTACACGCGGGTAGAACGCGGGGGGGATGTTATCGGATGTTATCGTGGGCTGCGGCCGCTTCTACGTTGGGCAGACGGGCCGGTATATTAACCAGAGATTGTTGGAACATAAGAGATCGCTAACAGGAGGCTTACCTTCTAATCTATCTTTAAATTGTCGAGATTGTAAGTGCACGCCAAAATTCGATGAATGCGCAGTGTTGTCATTATCATCATCAGCAGCAGCATGTCTACGCCCACTGCAGGGCAAAGGCCTCTCCCGTGTTCCGCCAATCAACCCGGTCCTGTGCTTTCTGCTGCCACGTTATACCTACAAACTTCTTAATCTCATCTACCCACCTAATTTTCTGTCTCCCCCTCACGCGTTTGCCATCTCTTGGAATCCAGTCAGTTACCCTTAATGACCACCGGTTATCCTGCCGACGTGCTACCTACCCGGCTCATATCCATTTCTTCTTTATTTCAACTATGTTGTCCTTAACCCCCGTTTGTTCCCTGACCCACTCTGCTCTCTTCCTGTCTCTTAAGGTTACACCTATCATTTTCCTTTCCATCGCTCGCTGCGTCGTCCTCAATTTAAGTTGAACCTTCTTTGTAAGTCTCCAGGTTTCTGGTCCGTAGGTAAGCACGGGTAAGATGCAGCTGTTATATACCTTCCTCTTGAGGGATAGTGGCAGAGTACCATTCACGATTTGATAATGCTTGCCGAATGAGCTCCATTCCATCCTTATTCTTCTAGTTATTTTACTCTCATGGTTCGGCTCCGCGGTTACTACCTGTCCTAAGTAGACGTACCCCTTTACAACTTCCAGTGTCTCGCCACCTATCGCAGTGTTGTACCGGCATAGAAATGAAGAAACGCACCTGATGACTGAAGCATGGCATATCGAGAATAGTGGTAGCGCATGCGTGAGCCATCCGTCAATTAACTTGCATAAAGATGAAATCAAAGGCCTTAACAGTTATTTTCCACGTAGACCACCCCGCGTGCCGGATTCATAGGTTCGCCTCTTGCATGGGCATGCGCAGATAAGTTTCCATGCCTTCTTTCTTTTCCGCCCTTGTGCGTCTCTTCAGTTGTTAGTCGGCGTTTGTGGTGTCCCGACTTCTTTCTTGTGTCCGTGTTTGCACGCCCTGTCTTTTTAGAATAATGTTATCGATTCGCGCTTTATGCGGATCATGACGCTGACGCCGACGGCAAAAAAACCGTCAGTAGTCTCTATATAATCACCATCGCAATACAAGTACAATTATTTATTCGAAAGGATCAGGGATGGCGTGCTTACACAATCGCTACCCAACTTTGCAATTCTGGCGGCTTCTGTTATTAACCTGGTTATTTCATCACGGTTAGTCGATAACACCTTGGTGTTCCAAAAAAAAAGTCAATTTGCAGACTCAGCAGTCAAACACGGCAGAACGCTTCTGCATGCAAGATAAGACATAGGACTCGGTTCGTGGAGTATAGAGAGGTGTTGGTGCATCCGATTCCCCTTTTATGTGGAAAGCAGCACGTCGGACAGACGAGGCGCTGTCTAAACGACATGTTACGAGAGCGTTGCAACCTTGTAAAGAAAGGCAACGATGGGTGGCTCGCGATGCATTGCAGAGCTTGTGGCTGAGCCCCGTTAGTTGAGAAGACCAAGGCGTTATTGACCAACCGTGATGAACTAACCAGATTAACCCTTTGAGGGTTTTCGCCGTAGATGTACTGGGTCACCTAACAGGCACCAAAGGGTTTTCGTCGTACATGTACGGCATAGCCTGTATGTTTAAAACGCGCGCCTTTTTCGATCATTTCTCTTACTCGGCATGTACTGCCACACTTCGGGAATACGTGGAATTTTTTTCATTTGCTGATGTCTCTCCGTTGGGTTTTTTTTTTTTTTTGCTTTCCGAAGCGGCGCGGCGGCTTTCACTTGCGTGTCAGAACGCGCGCGAACGGTACGGCTGGTTTCGGTTTCGTCCTTCGGGTAGTTATCGCTTCTCGCGCCCGCAAAGCTGATCGCTGTCTGGTTTTTAATCTCTCAAAGGATGACCGCTTGCGAATCTCACGTTTATTGCTCCCCGGGGCGCGATAACGTCTGTTCCCGTGCGCCGCTAAATTATACAAACGACGCCGCCGTGGTTGTGCTTTCTGTTTTGGGGAACATTTTTTACCAGAAAGGCATTCTGGTGCGCTTTTTTTGTATGTCTGTGAGCTATGTTATTAAAATGCATAATTTTTATTTATAAAAACTTTATATGTGTTTTTTTAGGATTTTGCTTTATGTTGCTACGATAAACCATGTGTATGTAACAAAAAGAATGATTTTTTGTCACTTTACGGCCACGCAAAAAAAAATTAGACAATTTTTTTCTGAAATAGAATCGTCTGAAGAATTTATTTCAGCAATAAAATATTACACATTTTTGGACTGCATTTCGCGAAAAAATTCGACCCTCAAAGGGTAAATCGAAGTAAGCAGCGCGAAAAGCAAGACGACGCACACAGGGAGGAATGACAAGAACAAGCGCTGACTTTCAACTAAGCTTTTTTATCAGAAGTAAAACAACATATACATCACACCGCCGAACGGTGCACGCGCAATGAAAAATTTTTCGCTCAATACCGAAGTACACCCATGGCACGTACTTTATGTTATCGCAATGTGCGCAATTTCCTTATCATGTAGCGTCATCGACGCCTGACTGACACATGCTTGCGACAGTTTGGAGATGTGTGTGGCCTCCACAAGTG